>NC_079890.1:17465588-17765588 GCF_024868665.1 Triplophysa rosa | reverse complement strand
TTCCAAAGTCTCGGTTAAAATCTAAGGGAGACCGTGCTTTTGCGGTGGCTGCACCGTGTCTCTGGAACATGTTAAACGCTGCGATTCCATCGAGCACTTTAAATCCTTGTTAAAGACTCATCTTGTCACTGATGCTTTTAACCATTAGTAGCTATGTGGGCGTGTTTGTTTATTGTTTTATGTCGTGTTTTTATGTTTTAATTGTAATTCTGGGTCTGTAAAGCACTTTGGCCAACGTGTGTTGTTTTTAAATGTGCTATACAAATAAAATGATTGATTGATTGATTGATTGATTGATTGATTGATTGATTGAATGATTGATTGATTGATTGATTGATTGATTGATTGATTGATTGATTGATTGATTGATTGATTGATTGATTGATTGATTGATTTTGCGGAAGAAAGAAAGTCATACAGGAAATGACAAGAGGGTGAGTAAATGTTGACTGAATTTTCATTTTTGGGTGAACTATCCCTTTAACTGCCCCAAATCTATCCTCTACATCTCTTGTTGAACACACACTAACATTAAGTTTATCTTTAGTCACCAAGTCACAAAAAAGTGAGAACGTGAGATAAAAATTGAGATAACTTAAAAAATTAGCCTTATTGATTTCTGCCATGCTGTTGCATCTTTTTAACCACTTTTTTGGGTGGTAAAGGCTTTTGTAGGGCTCCAGTCAGTCATACCCTGAAAGATAGTGGGCTCGGGCTCATTGACCAAGCAGAGACTGGGGAGAGCTAGATCTGATTGAGGACTCCCTCTATTCTGCAGGGAGAGGAGGTGGAAGGGGATAAAGATAGGAGATGGATAGCCCGAGGAAGGGATTTATGTCTGGATGGACGCCCCCGCAGACGTCACAGGGTGTTAGCTATGGCATATGCAGCTCCCATCTTCACCCACCTCTCACTCTGAGCAGTCCTGCAAAACTTCCCTCAGTGACAGGGCTTCTTTGTGCACCAGACTAGGAGTCAAGTCTTTGCGGGTGTGTTTGAGAGCGAGTGAAAGCTCCTATGTGAATGTCACTGTCGGGGTATGTGGCAGGTCTTTATTAATTAACCTTCTCATAGCCTTTTAAATTCATCTGGTCAAATTCTTCTCCTCAGAATTATGAGTCTCCTAATGCAATAAATAAAAACTGCATATAATGATAAAATCTAGGCCAGGCCATTTGAAATGGATCTGAAAGGGAAAGTTTGCACAAAAATGATGATTAGCAGAACACAAAAGAAGATATTTTGAAGAACATTGGTAACTAAACAACACTGTCAACCATTGACTTCCCCAAAACCACTGAGACGATTCTCCAAAAAAAATTGTGTTCAACAGAAGAAAGTCATGGAGGTTTTGAATAAATGATGACTTTAAAGGGATACTCCACCCAAAAATAAAAATTCTGTCTTCATTTAGTCACCCTAATGTTGTTCCATATGTGTTTAAATGTACTTGTACTGATGAACACAGAGAAAGATATTTGGAAGAATGTAGGAAAGCAAACAGTTCTGAGGCACTTTTGACTACCATTGTAATTTTTTCTACTATGTGAGTCAATGGAGTGAATACGTATAGGGCTGTCAAATGATTAGTCATGACTTCTCGTATGCAAAATAAAAGTTACAGACGTGCTCAAATTTGTTGGTACACCTCCACAAAAAACGAAGCATGCACAATTTTCTCTGAAATAACTTGAAACTGACAAAAGTAATTGGCATCCACCATTGTTTATTCCATATAATAGAAATAGACTTTGCTTTTGATTTTTTATTCAACATAATATTGTAAATAATAAAACAAATGAAAATGTCATGGACGAAAATGATGGGACCCCTAACCTAATATTTTGTTGCACAACCTTTAGAGGCAATCACTGCAAGCAAAGGTTTTCTGTAGCTCTCAATGAGACTTCTGCACCTGTTAACAGGTAGTTTGGCCCACTCTTCCTGAGCAAACTGCTCCAGCTGTCTCAGGTTTGATGGGTGCCTTCTCCAGACTGCAAGTTTCAGCTCTTTCCATAGATGTTCGATAGGATTCAGATCAGTATTCATAGAAGGCCACTTCCGAATAGTCCAATGTTTTGTTCTTATCCATTCTTGGGTGATTTTAGCTGTGTGTTTTGGGTCATTAACCTGTTGGAGGACCCATGACCTGCGACTGAAACAGAGCTTTCTGACAATGGGCAGTACGTTTCGCTCCAGAATGCCTTGATGGTCTTGAGATTTCATTGTGTCCTGCACAGATTCAAGGCACCCTGAGCCAGATGCAGCAAAGCAGCCCCAGAACATAACCGAGCCTGCTCCATGTTTCACTGTAGGTATGGTGTTCACTTCTTTGAAAGCTTGATTTTTTCATCTGTGCACATAGAGCTGATGTGACTTGCCAAAAAGCTCCAGTTTTGACTCATCTGTACAAAGGACATTCTCTCAGAAGGATTGTGGCTTGTCAATATGAATTTTAGCAAATTCCAGTCTGGCTTTTTTATGTTTTTATTTCCTCCTGGGTCTTCTTCCATGGAGCCCACTTTTGCTCAGAAAGCGACGGATGGTGAGATCAGAAACTGACGTACCTTCACCTTGGAGTTCAGCTTGTATCTCTTTGGCAGTTTTCCTTGGTTCTGTTTCTACCATTCTCACTATCCTTCTGTTCAATCTGGGGTCGATTTTCCTCTTGCGGCCGCACTCAGGGAGGTTGGCTACAATTCCATGGACCATAAACTTCTTAATAATATTTGCAACTGTTGTCACAGGAACATCGAGCTGCTTGGAGATGGTCTTGTAGCCTTTACCTTTACCATGGTTGTGTATTATTTTCTTTCTGAGCTCCTCAGACAACTCTATCCTTTGCTTTCTCTGGTCCATGTTCAGTGTGGTGCACACAATGATACCAAACAGCACAGTGACTACTTTTCTCCGTTTCAATACGCTGAATGACTGATTACAAGATTGGATACATGTGTGATACTAATTAAAGAAACTAATTAGTTTGAAATATCACTATAATCCAATTATGTATTATCTTTTCTAAGGGGTACCAACAAATGTGTCCAGGCCATTTTAGAATATCTTTGTAGAATAAGCAATAATTCATCTCTTTCCACAGCTATTTTGCTTTATTCTATGACAAACCAAAGACATGCAAGTATACATGATACAATAGCTTTTAATTGCATCACTCTTCAGGAGGAATGAAGCATTATTTCAATGAGTTGTAAGGGTACCAACAAATTTGAGCACGTCTGTATATATTTTCTTAAAATTATACATACATAATTATTATACACAGTACACACACATATATTATGTAAAGAAAAACTTTTATTTTGCACACTATTAGTCATGACTAATTGTTTGACAGCTCTAGTTTAAAACAACATGAGCAGGAGTAACACCGTGTCTACACCGAACGTGGCACGATGCGACAAGAGACAATAGAACGCATTAGAACCCATTATAATTTTACATTTTGTCCACACATGATGCGGTGCAACACAACAATCCCATTAGAACAAGCCATGTGTCGCATCGCGCCACGTCCGGTTAAATTTTATTACTGCATAAACTATGAATTGTCTCATTCATTTGAATGATAAGCGCACCAGAACTGTCTCAGGTTCTTCTTCCTGCAGCAATCCACCTATTTTCTCTGGCTACTCAGTCACTGGAGGTAAAGCAAAACAAACTCTGAGGGGAGGAAATGTAACGAACACGAAGCCAGCAGACCCAATCTGAACAGTATGTTCAAACACAGTATGTATAACAACAAATTCAATATGTGCAGAACAGGTCATTTGCGGAGCCCATAGTGACATGCGCTGTACACACACGCACACACATTTCAACCATTTTAAATAATTGAAAATCACTGTGTGCGGCATTGGCAATAATGAAATGTTGGAGGATACAGCAGTAGTGTAGTTCTGATTCTGGCAGTAGTGAATGACAGCTGATAATGAGATGTTTTGATACCGAAGGTGAAGGCAAGCAGGAGAGAGAAAGCGCCTGTGCGCCTCTATGACTCACACACCCATCTGAGAAACTCTAACTCTCCTTTCTTCCCCTCTCTCTCGCTCTCTCTCTCTGTTCTTTCTCTCTCTGCAGGATCTAGGAAGCACTACCTAGGTTTCATCAAAACGCTTATTAATAAGCATGGCAGGCCAACTACATCATTCATCATTGTTTTCATCATTGTTTTCAGATGAAAGAGGATGGTGCAGTATCTGTGGTGAACGATCACGGTTTCCTTAACCAATAACGCAGTAAACCGTAAAAGAGTCATGCATTTCATGTGATTCTTGGTCATCTGTTTCTAACACAGTGGAAAAGGGTAGGGCTTGCTGGTTACAAAAAGTATAATGACGTTTTTGGTTACATGTTACATGGTACTCTTTAAAGTACATTGGATTATCAATCCGTAGCATATAAAACTCGGCTATGAAGAAAGCTTCCAAATCTCCCGAATGTAGACATGCTTTCTATTCTTTTTTTTCTTTCTATTTTCTGTTTAACTTCCAGCGTGTAAAACTGGGCTAAGATTCATCCAGAGGGCCTCCTTTAATATGCCTAAATGAGAGCAAATACAAAAAAACAAGGTCAAATCTGATCTAGCACCCTCCATTCAGCAGCGGGCCTTGATAGAGCGGGCCCGTTTTAAAGAGCTCTGCTCGCTTGGATGAAGCAGGGAGTATAACACTATTGTTGGCAAGCTATAGGAGAGAAACAATACATGCTATATTTAAACCAAATTGAGAGTAAACGGTGGGAGTAGGGAAGGGAGTGAAGCCTGGATGCAACTTCTAAAGTAGAAGATGGAATCCATCCCGAAGGTGAATTTTATGCCAGTAGATGTGAACAAAAGAGGCAGTGAGCTGTGACTATTAGGACATGCAAAGAAAGGCCTAGTTTAATGAAGAAAAGACAGAGACAGAGACAGAGACAGAGACAGAGAGAGAGAGAGAGAGAGAGAGATGGAGAAAGAAAGGGAGTCGTTTGATAATGTTTAAGAGAAAGATGTGACGGACGGATGGATAGATGGATGGATGCATGGAAGGATGGATGGAAGAAAGAGTGTGAATGTGCCATGCATAAGTCCTCTGACAGATGGTGGCCTTAGGCACTGTGTTTTAAGACAGAGGAATTAGCAGTTCATAGAGGATTTTATACAGCAAAGGCCGCTGGATGGGGGAAGAGCACAGAAATAGTGCAGAAACGCAACCTACTTACAGAAAGCTTGCTTAAAGGCATGCAAACCTACACACACACACACATCTCTTGGAAAGAACAAAAAGAGTGAACCAGACATACAGCCCGTCTCTAAGCGGTCGCAGACCACTGTGATAAGAAGCTCAGGAGATATTGGTGAAGTGGGCTATCATTAACTCAATATGAAATTCAGACTTCACTCAGTGTACTTAAACTTAACACACTGTTAAAAGTCCTGAAAAACAAGAGGGTTATCATTGCAAACGTCTGTTCCCCGTGCCTCATGTTCTTCCGCTGTCACAAAGGCAATGACGCAAGAGGCTCAGCGTCTGTCCTACTGTGACAGGCCGAGGAGCCAGACAGTTTTGGGCATAATACTCAAGCATCTCTGTATCAGCTTACTGCATTGTAAAACAGATCAGCTCAGTTCCACTCACACTTAAGACCTATTCACACCAATGCCATTGCCAAAACAAAATGCAAAACAAATGGCAGAAAATTATATTATATTAAATCCTAATATATATTATAAATGTAATACAGCCCCAGAAAAAATATGAGACCATTTCAAAATTATTTTAAGTTTTTCTGAGTTTGCCATTTATGTGTTTAGGTAAAATGATCATTACGCTTTCATTCTGTAAACTACTGACAATATTTCTCCCAATTTTTAAATACAAATATTGTTACAGTTTGCATTTATTATCAGAAAATAAACACTGGAGAAAGGGGTCAAAATAACAGAAAAGATGCTCTGTATTTTTTTTCAGACCTCAAATTAAGTTTATATCCACATTTCAAGCAATAAAACAGTAATAATTGTACAAGTAGCCTATTTAGGAAAATGTATGTGATAACTTCAGTTTTCATGTGTCTTGTGATGCTGTCAGTCTTTCACATTGCTGTTTTTTTTGTTGAAATTCAACAGACACTGGACTGGAATGGCCGCAATACATCAAGAAAAGCTGCTTAAATGAAAATTTGGCTGTATATACGCACCATTAACAAAGGCTGTTCAATTTTATTTCTAAAGACTCTTTAGCAAAAATAAACTCTCAGAATAAATTATTTACAAAATAAAACCAAGATGAATTGCAGATTTGCTTCCATTTGTGTGGTTTGAAGGAAAAAGCGTGGTGCAATAAACACCTGCAACAAATAATCAGTTTTGATCTGAACAGGCTTTCGGGGAGGAGACTCTATGAAGTTACTATCTGGTTCCTTGTTCAAATTTATTAAGAATGAACTCACAGCCACTTACTTTTAAATACTTTGAATCAAAGGTTGTAATACTCTGATTAATCTCAGAGATGGTTTATTTGGTTGAAGGCTTTAAAGCTCTTTATAAAGGTTTTTGCTTTTAAATGCCTGTGCAGAAAATGAATGGGGAAAAGGGCCGGAGTTACCGCTAAATCAAGCTGTTCAACAGCAGGACAATTAAAAATATTGTTAATTAGTAAAATGAATAAATAACAAGCACGTGTGGGTGTGTGTAATCTGAATGGGAATGAATCTAATCAAAAGGATTAGTGACTGTTACAAAAAAGTTTAAATTAGAAAGATTTTACAGCCTTTTACATGTCATAAAGAAACCACAAATAACTTTTTATTCTCTAGTTCTTAAGAAAATCCTTATTTTCAAAGAAGTACCTTGCTGGGATTTCTGTAATAGCTGAAATACGATTCATCATGAGAGCAAATACCCAAAGGACTCCAGGCTTGATTCACCCGCTTCAGTTATACTCTCTCAGTCAGCCCCAAGTCCATCCCAGCTAACAATTTTTGGTTCCCAGAAAGGTATTTTTAATTACGCAAACAGAACATTAGCATCCGGTTCCCCTTATTTCCTGCTAAAACTAACGTTTTTCCATAAAGATACCCAAAAACAAACCATAAAAACCTTCTGGTTGCAAAAATAAAACCAGAAAAATAACCAAAAACAAACATTATAGGGAACATTCTGTGTTTGCTGGGATCCTCCTCAGCTTACCACCTGTGCAGGTAATTCAGAGTAAATTTCCACGGCCTCTGCTGGTAAGAGTCCATCATCCGCACCACCGGAGGAATTCCATTTCCTTACAAACTATTTCCTGACAACAAGCATGCGTAATACAAGTTCCTGTGCATCAAACTACAAAGCAGATAAAACAGCGACATCAATCTATACTCCAGAACTTTGCAATCTGCTAAATGTTTTTTCAGTGTTTGGGATAAATTCAGCAACAGAATGGGCAGAATATACTTGTTAAAGGCAAATGGAGGAACGCTGATGAATATTTCAGAACATGAGAGATCAACACTTCTGTGCATCCTTCCTATAGGATCAATATTCTTGAGTAAGTGCAAATAGAAAATGAGGCGTTTCTTTCTTGTCTTCTTTTTTCTCCTGGTGAGGTCAGTCAGGTGAAACCAAGCACTGTACAGGGTAATGCATACAGCCCACCTGACCCTTCCGCTTCTATCAGTGTCTCTTGACTGCTTCCATTTCAGGCAAAGCAGAAGAGGAGCCCACAGTAACTCAGACACCCCTCACTTATAATACATAACCAGTCTTTCACTGAAAAATGCATACACATGCCTACGCCTGGGTGTGTGTACGCTTGTCCGACTGTGTAATTGATATGTATCTACATGTAGTTAGAGGCTATACAAACAGCAGGGGCATGTAAGTGTTTCTAAGGCATGCACGTTTCACAGCGCAGGTGAGTTTTTTTAATCTTTTGTCAAAAAGATGTCCTGAACGGGAAATAATGTGCACTCTCAAAGAAGCAATATATCAATACAGAAAATTGTCATTTTCAAACCTGACATAACGAAGAAAAAATGATAGAGGAGAGTAAGGTAAGATGTGTCAGTGCCCTCAGCTTAATCTAGCAAACTGTGATTTCATTACTGTTGACAGCAGATATCCAATAATATAATTAGGAGCATGCATTTCACCTGTAAATATCATTTACACGTACATTTCCTGAACAAAAAAATCTTGAACTACTATTCCCAAATATGTCCATGTCACTTGTGATCATCAGAAACTCAGTTCTTACCTGATTTAGTAAAGTACCCTTATTATTATTATCATCACTACTTAGAAACATTCAATGATCCCTTTTAATTCATTGGTGTGAATTTCATTTGAATTTGCCGTACCACGTAGGAAGCTGAATTGGAAAAAATTTGAATACACAACAACATAACAACAAAGTTTGTCCACCCTGTTGCATAAAATGAATATTAATTTATAAAATATAATAAAAATACATCTAAACTAAATTCTAATTTATATCATGACAGACAACAGATTATTAACATTAAAAACATCCCCAAGCAAGCAATAGGCATCCGGTACATCCGGGTCGTGTCTTTTGTATGCGCTTTGTTACATTCAGAACCATTTATTCGAAATACATTCAAAATAACTACCAAAGATGAACATAATCAGTGTCAATCACATATACAGATAAGTTTCTTATTTTTTCTTCTTCTTACACATATTTAAAGTAACATTACAATAGAATAAAACAACAAAAATAAAAAACAACTAGCAAAGTTAGCTGATTAGCTAAAAAATCCATAGATATCGCTGTTAGTTCATACTGCTATTAACACTTTCTCTGACAAGCAGATATAACAAGACCTGTTTTCCGATTTAGTCATGTGACATTTGACCTATACCCTTTTGAGCTCAATAACATATGTTCATACACTTTCACTTGGCAGATTATAGCCCCAGTTCACAGTTCTACCCTCTAGGCATCTATATTTCACAGACATCCATAACCAACCAAAACACCTGCTTCACAACAGCAAAACAAAGTGCTATACATTACAATTCCTGTCACACATAAAAGCAAAACGGGCCCTCACAACTATTACAACCATCCATTTCAGAGTCAACTGACAATCACATGATACCTCAAAGCAGTGTCCGTGACACGAGCATCAACAAACAACTCTATACATTAAAACGGTCCACACAATTGAGTATGTCCGATTCCGAAGTATTCATCAGTCAAATGCATCAGGTGAAAGGTATCACTTTAATTAAATCAGAAACAGCTTTCAATTAGTTAGTCTAAGCCACAGCTGAGCAGGAAGGTTCTGTGTCAGGAAGCTGACTCATAAAGCACAACAACTTTTTTTTTCCCTCTTTCTCCTCGCCTTCCTTCAGGGAAAGAAGCATATCTACCGAATGAGATCCACCAGTGATTAGAAATCGATAGGGAGACAAGAACCAAAAAGAAAAAAGTATAGGTCATCTGAATTCTGGCCCCGGACGCAACCCATGGTGCCTATTGACACCTGGCTTCTCAGCGTGAGATCAATGGCGCTTAAAAATACAGAGGAGCAGGAAGAAGCTCGGCGAGCGTCATACTTCGACATTCTAGCTTTCGTAACTTGAGTGCAGGTTGACTCAGATTTGGTTTAGCGTTTGGGTTATGTAAAGCACTGTCTAAAACTAGCATTTTTTTCAAAGTTCAGCAGCTGAACATCACCTCCAAAGCTCATTCAGGCTAAAGCTTGACATTGAGTCTGGAGGAGAGAGGATAACGATCATAAACGGATTCTCCGAGCCGCCTTTCCAAAGAACGTAGATTAGTCAGACTGCATTGTGAAACTATATCCTGCGTTACCCCTAACCCCAAAAGCCCCTCTTCCGTCTCACAATAACAGCGCCTGCGTTGAACACCATTGTGACACTCGTATCCCGGTACGTCGCGGCCGGACTTCTGTATGGAAATCTGGTGCAATAAATTATGGAAAATCATAATTCAAATAATGGCGTGCCTGCGGTTTCTGAGCGTTCATGCAAACCCCAATCAAGGCCATGTTGCTGTGATGAGTCATCGCTCTATCCAGCCGTCCACGGGGCATACATCTGATTAGCAAGCCCACGCTCACCCGGTAGGCACAAATGTAAATATTGTAATAAAGCCCTCAGTAATAACTTAGCTCCCGTGTCTTGGAGAGGCATCACTTTATTTATTTTTCCCCACATTTCAGCAATATTGTTTGATGGAGACTGCATACTTAAATATCACTTATTAAAGCAAGGTTTCAGTTGTGGGTTTCCAGCTGCATTCTTCAACTTCAGGTTTTTTAATCTCCCACGAGAAGCTACTTACATCATTAGTGTAATTATCCTTCACATCATTTTTGGAGTTATTTACCATCAAAGAAGTGGGTGTTTTGCTTCACCTACAGAGCGACACGCTGCACTGTGACTAATACAGAACGCTATTTACACTTTTTTCCTTGAACCAAGAATGGAAACAAAAGAAAAAACGTGCAAATGATGCGCAAATTGCGATGCCTGTGTAAGCAATGAATCAGAACAATACATTTTCAGCTAACAGGAGGCATAAAAAATGACCAGCAGCCACATTGTCCCAAAGGGGGGTTCAACGGGTGTGTTGCCGTGGCTACGTAGAACGCTTGAGGGCCTCAGATGAGCTCCCAGAGGCTCTCCCCCTCTGTGCCAGCTTAGCCACCTGGTACAGCCCCAATACATTTGGCTAATGATGTCACGGACTCTCTTTCACGCCGCACCCCCACCACCACGGCACAATTGTCTATTCATGAGAGTAATGAGAAGTCAGGGAGAGTGAGAGACAGACAGAGCGAGACTTTGCTCATGGCCACTGATAACCCCAGACTAAACTTGCAACCTTACGAGGCTTGGGCTTAATATCTGGCCGTCAATCAGCTCTGCCATCCCTTGCCGGAGTGTTTAATTACAGAGATCAATTATTCACCAGCCTCGTCTTTCAGCAGGCCATGCTCCTCGAAAAATACTGCCACAGGCTGAGGGGAGGAAACAGCCGCTTGCCAGGACAGAGCGAATTATCCAAAGCACAACATCTCCACCAGGAGAATGCTGTCTGCACCTTACCTAAGCGCACGGACCATTTTGCCATGCATGACCAGTGCGAGTGTAACATTACATGAAAATTTATTGAGATCCATCCACAGCCCCGCTGCTGGCTCCTGTCAACGTGTTCATGTCACAGCTTGTTGATAAATACGGCTACGTCGTCATCACCAATTGTCGTCATGTGGTCTGTCGGCGTCGCCATTCTTTAATATTTTACGGCTGTGAGACGTGACTAGTAATGCTCGATGCCACCTGTTGCAATAAGAAAAAATACCTAAAACGCAACTCTGTGCTTTGTTAAATTCTGAGCTGTCGATGTTGGCGGCGTAAACAAATCAGGCGATGAGATATTAAGACAAGAGACAGCGGGACTTGATAGAGGACGAAAAGAGAGGTGTGGCCATGATCTCCATCTTGTCAAAGTGCTTCTTATCTCAAAACACCATTCTTTACTCAAATCTAGCAGCTCACTCATTCTCACTCGAAGACAACTGTTCAACTGACCCCAGATCAGCCCAAATGGTAACTTCAGCCATAACTAGAATCCTCCTCCGTTCTAGAGACTGACAGCTCATTAATCTCTCTTGGCTGCAATCCCTCCTCCCTAGCGACAGCGCCAGAGCAGAGGATTCCCCAGCGCCTGGCTGTGTCCATCCCCGCTGGTCCACCTGCCTGGATCAAACACTCACCACGGGGAGGGGACAAGGCAGTAAAGACCAGAAAGGGGGCGTTGTGGATTCCAACAGGCAATAAAACAGAACAAATCACTTCCTGTCAGGGTGTGTCTTTACTGAGTGGGTGTGCAAATGTGTGTAACCAGGCGCCAAGAGCAGGGCCACTAAATGAGACAGGACATGAATAAAGCAGTGGCTGGGTTCGATTGTCCGTGGGCAGGCTCCAGGGGAAAGCCAGCACAGAGGAATCTATCACAGGAGATTGGCTAGGTCGTGGGTGGACCTTCGCTGAGTAAAAAGGCCTTGTGGTGAGATCTGACACTGGGCCCACCAGATCTTAGTGCATAAATCAAACAGACAATAAAACATGCCTCTTCACAAAGAAGGAAAATTCCCACTGCTGTCTGTAAACAAGAAAGTCTTTCATTTTGTTTGTCTTGGTCATCTCTAGACTTTCTAAGGTCATTAAGTTATTCAGGGTTGAGAAGGATGAGGTTTAAAGCCAATGTAAAGGTGATGCATCTGTTACTTTGTTATCGTATACTTTGACGCTTTTGACGCTGATTGGTTTCCCACATTAATCAAAATATCTTCTTTTGTGTTCAATAGTTTCTATAGCTTTGGAACAACTTCAGGGTGAGTTAATGATGACAGAATTTTCATTTTGGGGTGAACTATCCCTTTAAGGCCACCTGCAAAGGTAAAAAACATACCAAGGCCATATTCTGCCTCCAATTCTGCTCAAGATTCAAAGTTATGCCATAAATGATCACGGTTAATGTGATTCATAACTAAATGATTTGTAATATCTAAACATTTATGCATTTGTCTTGAACAGTGGTGTAATGAAAAAAGGCAGAGAGACATGGCAACACATGTATATTGGACTTCTGGCCTTTTCAATTGGCTCTAACATCGTGAGAGACAGCAACAACATTATTACTGGAGGGTCACATCTGGTTCTGAGATTGGCCTGAAATGGCAAGGAATGAAAACGCTGAACCTGTGAACTTCCTCATATCAATCTGTTACACTCAGTTAAGCTCTATGTGCACTTTAAGATTGGGACAGAAAAGAGAAAGCAGAAAATTAAATGACGATAAAAATGAAATCAGTCGCGCTTCATTTTTCATTTAACTACCCCCACCTTCAACACAGACAGAGACGAAAAATCTCGTCTAATTCAATGAAACGTTTAAACCAATTTTCAGCAAATTTCCAAACATAAGGAAGCAAGGCGTGGATCGCTACCTGCTCAAATGGGTCATGCACAGTGCAGTGTAACACACAAAACGAAGAAGGGGTTGGAGGTCTGATATGGACAAGCATCTCGTCTATTCCCTTCAGACATGTCCCACTACCCCATCTCTTAGTCAACAGCTACTTTCATTCTCAAATGGCTTTCAAGTTACACCCCTGTAATCAAACTGTAGGATTCATACTGCTCATTATTCAATTAGCCAAATGCTACAAACGCAAGCTGATGGCTAAGATAATTAGGGTAAAATAGTTACCTGGCTGGCAAAGTGGATCTGCAGTTTAAGGTTAATAGAATATCCAATTGTACAATGTAATTTTTTAAAGGCTAATTCGGTGGCTAATGAGGCTGCTCTAGTATATGGGTGAGAGATAGGTGAAAAAGGCCAGAATGAGAGTGAACAGAGTGAATCAACAAAGAATTTTCGCTCTGTGTGTGCGCATGCGTGTATATTTCTGAAAGACACAAAACAAGTAAGATCTCTGATCGCCTGACTTAGCTCCCAAGTCCCTTTTCAAATATGCACTTTACATACATTTACATGCCAATATATTATTAAATTCTAAAGTAGACAGTGCAGTTCTCAAAGTCCAAATTTTGACTTGAAAATTACTCATTTTAAATAGTTTTATGCTGTACCATAGTTTAAAATGTATTCATAATGCTCCATGAGATGAGTAGTTAACACTCCTTACCCCCAATTCAGACCGCCAGCGGTGACAGGAAGTGGGAGTGTCTAGCGACATGACAAAGTTGAGATTTGCCAGAGCCATTGAGAGTGAGAGTCGTGTCAACTCCGTTGACTCCAATGTAAGTTTTTTCACAACAATGGCGGTTCATGGAGGCTCTCAATAGTTCCTGAAAGTTACTAGTAACGCATGTAGCTGCGGCTAAATAGGCCAACTGAGGTAAACTTTTAACACATTTAAAGACTTAAGTCATTTAATGAATGAAAAAATGAAAGAAATAAAGCATTTAAAGAAAAAACAACTTCCTGGAACTATCTTAAAGCTCCATGAATCACGTGACAATTTTGAACTTCCACTGGCGCAACTCTCTCTCTCTCTCAATGTCTCTGAGATTTGCTCAACTTTATGCAAATGATGAGCGACTTTCAGGAGCGACTACCAATAGAAGTAAAGCAGCGGAGCTCATGTCATTCGTCTCTCATCGGTTACTGCAGTTTGTTTATAAATGTTACTAGAGAAACCAAAGCTAGGAACGCCTTCTAACAGCCTCGTAGAGACTAGCGACAAGAACTTGTGGCCAAGAACTGTTTGGTTATAAGCATTCATCCAAATATCCTTCTCTGTGTTCATCAGAACAAAGAAATTAATACAGATTTGGAACAACTCGAGGGTGAGTAAATAATGATTTTGGGTGAATTGTCCCTTTAATAATAACATAATAATTTTTTATGTTTTTTTCAGGCACAGAGCTGGTTGGTTTGGATCAAGGTTAAGTGAAATGAACAAGAAAAATGTTTACAGAAAATTGGGCACTCACTGTTGGACTATGAGCATTTACTAACTCTATTACGCAATTTCCTTTTTTTTTCATGCTTGAAATTCACAAAATGTTTATCACAAAACTACAGATATGTTATTGCTCCGAGTGGTAAGCTAAATATGGTTTACCTTCCTTCAACTGTTTCAACAGTTCCCATGGCAATGGGGAACTTAGCGTGGGCCTCCACACATGTTGGTGACACCTGTAAGCAAAATGTAAAATGAAGCAAAGCAAGTGAAGAGTTTATTTCCAAAAAGAGATAACTCTGTTTTAAAAATAAATAAAAATCATGTTCTTTATTGTGCATTCCAATTAATATCAATCAAACTGCAGTTGGTTTGTTTTGCTTGAAGCCATAAATACTCAAAAAAAAAAAAATACATACAGCTAACTAACACAATAAAAACATGATAACATAATAAAAAACATGATTTTTGGAAATAAACTCCTCAAGAGTTCCTCAATATTTTGTATTGTGTGGTTGAGTAACAGTTGCGTCCTGTGAGCAAAGGGAAATAGAAAAAAATAAGGATGGTCTTATGAAACACTGTCAAAAGCATCAAGGATCAACTGTGTATCTTCACAGAGCATTAAAGGGCAATCCCACTTACGAGCAAATAGATGCACTGTCAGTGAAACCCCTACTTTACAGCTTCCGTGCCGGGGGGTGATGCGTGAAAGCCCTTCACCTGTACCGCTATCAATTCCTGGATAACTGCGTAGGAGGTGGCGGCCAGCTGAAAGCCTACATTTACCCACTTTGGTGTAATTGCAGCGTTTACTCTTTGATTGCCTAAGAGCTCCATTCAAACTCACTCCCACCTGGTTTGACGAGAGCTTCTGCAGTGGGGTTGATTGCTTTACAATGGCAGATCAAAATATTAGAGCGATCCCTCTGAGCAGTCACAGTAAGCGCTTGACTAACAGTTATTATTATGCTGTCTGTCAGCGTAATAATAAAGGAGGATAAATTGTTCAACGGGAAAAAAAAGAGCTGGTTCATGCTACGGTAATAATTAGCCTATCAATCTGCTGGTTGTTTTCTAGATTTTGATACAAAATTCTTCAAGCTATAAAACACATTTTTTCTTACTATAAGGCTCTCATGATGAAATTATTTCTGTAACACTTATTATATAAAATAAAATCAACATTGTATGGAATATAATTTCTCCACCTGTAAGTTTACTGTTTTGGCCAGCCTCTACATTTACAGTGTGTCATTGCTTTAGTACAGTGCTCGAATTGAAGGGGGGCTGGGGGGATCCGGGACCCCCATAAGAAGTAAAAAAACAGACTTAGGGGTTCCCTCAAATATTTTTATTTGAGTAAAAATTATAATGACAAATGTCATTAAATTCTTGCAATGGATATGGTAAATTTCGTGAATTAATTATTTGCAATAATTTATATTAAGTTTGTTTATGGGCTAGTTGTCATGTCTCTTTAAATTTTAAACAACCCGCCCCACGTCTAAAGACCACTGTAGGACATCGTTGACATGACTGCTTGATTGGCATCGCTCCGGTGAAGCTACCTTCAGCTAAAAAATGGAGAATAATAAACCTCCACTCGCAGTCGGTAAGAGGAAGCTTCTACTTTTTTGAGGGGTAATATATAATATATCCACTATATTTATCAACTCCATGTCGGGGCTTTTGTATTCCTTGCGTAAATTACACTGAACAAAATTATAAACGCAACACTTTTGTTTTTGCCCCCATTTTTCATGAGCTGAACTCAAAGATCTTAGACTTTTTCCATGTACACAAAAGGACTATTTCTCTCAAATATTGTTCACAAATCTGTCTAAATCTGTGTTAGTGAGCACTTTTCCTTTGCCGAGATAATCCATCCACCTCACAGGTGTGGCATATCAAGATGCTGATTAGACAGCATGATTATTGCACAGGTGTGCATTAGGCTGGCCACAATAAAAGGCCACTCTAAAATGTGCAGCTTTATCACACAGCACAATGCCACAGATGTCGCAAGTTTTGAGGGAGCGTGCAATTAGCATGCTGACTGCAGGAATGTCCACCAGAGCTGTTACCCGTGAATTGAATGTTCATTTCTCTACCATAAACCGTCTCCAAAGGCGTTTCAGAGAATTTGGCAGTACATCCAACCGGCCTCACAACCGTAGACCACGCATAACCACACCAGCCCAGGACCTCCACATCCAGCATCTTCACCTCCAAGATCGTCTGAGACCAGCCACCCGGACAGCTGCTGCAACAATCGGTTTGCATAATCCAAGAATTTCTGCACAAATTGTCAGAAACAGTCTCAGGGAAGCTCATCTGCATTCTCGTCGTACTCATCGGGGTCTCGACCTGACTGTAGTTCGTCGTCGTAACCAACTTGAGTGGGCAAATGCTCACATTCAATGGCGCCTGGCACTTTGGAGAGGTGGTCTCTTCACAGATGAATCCCGGTTTTCACTGTACAGGGCAGATGGCAGACAGCTTGTATGGCTCCGTGTGAATGAGCCATAACCCTAACCCTAAGCCAGCCATTGAAGAGGAGTAGACCAACATTCCACAGGCCACAATCAACAACCTGATCAACTCTATGCGAAGGAGCTGTGTTGCACTGCGTGAGGCAAATGGTGGTCACACCAGATACTGACTAGTTTCGGACCCCCGGACCTGCACATTTTAGAGTGGCCTTTTATTGTGGCCAGCCTAAGGCACAGCTGTGCAATAATCATGTTGTCTAATCAGCATCTTGATATGCCACAACTGTGAGGTGGATGGATTATCTCGGCAAAGAAAAGTGCTCACTAACACAGATTTAGACAGATTAGTGAACAATATTGGAGAGAAATAGGCCTTTTGTGTACATAGAAAAAGTCTTAGATTTTTGAGTTCAGCCCATGAAAAATGGGGGCAAAAACAAAAGTGTTGCGTTTATAATTTTGTTCAGTGTATTATTAGGCCAGGTTCTGGGGTGCTAGAGATCTTGATGAAGATGAGTGACAGCTTTTTAGTAATTATAAGGGAGTGCTCGTTGTGCGGTTTCTGTGCTATATACAATCCATTCAGAATTGTATAAAACTTGTTTTTCATGCTGCTAAGACCAACGGCCACATACACGCTGCAAAGTTTCGGGAATTACATCGGCATGCGGGATTCACTCTTGAAATAGCTATGATTGACATATTGATAGCCATAGTTACTTCCTGAATAAAGCAGACTTTTGGACTGAAATGGTTGAATAGTCTGCTGACTGACGACTCGCTCATAACAGTCCCTTGCCGCCACCTACTGGACGTAACTATGTTAACTGTACTGAAATCGTTGAAAAATCCCCACAACAATAACACACAGACTGACAGCCGGTCTTGTCACAATATATAGTTTTCAATATCTAATAAATTAGTTTCTTGCATTTAAACAAGTCTTTTGGAACAAACATTATTATCACAGTGTCAATCATCCAGTTGTTTTTAGGGAAAATAGTACATACTACATTGGTAAATAATGATAGAATTATTCTGTTGGACGTACACTACTGTTCAAAAGTCATTTCTGTTCACCAAGCCTGCATTGATCTGATCCAAAATACAGTAAAAGAAGCCTATTCTTTTATGTAAGCCCATTTGTGTAAATTGTATATTGCGAGACCCCCATAAGACTTGATTCAATTTGAGCACTGCTTTGGTATTTACAAACATAACGTTGCATACAACTTAATGAATGCTATTCAAATGCCCTCACCTGTTCCCTACAAATTACTGCAAATTAACGTCTAAAGCTCTTTGCCAACAAACTAAGCAGCACACATCTGTGACATACATACCCTACTGAAGCGCAGGCTGTGTCATTATTTCATATTCGATTATCCGCTTAAACACCGGCCTCTGGCACGCTCTCGCCGAACCAGTTGGCCCATGGGCAGATAGTGAAGTTAAGAGGTGCAAACCTTAGTCAGGAGTTGTGCGGTACTGTGGTGCCCCACATTCTGCCAACAGTGGTGCCATCACTGACTCAGTCACTGACCCGGAGCCCCCACCTGCATGAGCAAAGCTTTGAGCTGTAGGACCCAGCGATGCCATCTCAAGCTGCCCACTTGAGCAGAAGGCCCTTTGACTCACGCCCATCTGGCCTGTTAGAACCTTCAAGTACGCCAAGGTTTGTGAGCACACTGCTAACTTCCCTACCCTTCCCAAGAGGGGACAGTTAACAAATCGGGAGTCCTAAAAGTTTTGGTGATGAGCAACTTTTTTCTTGTCAAGACGGCATGTGGTTAACAGCGGCAATGACAAGTCAACATTCCGCCTCCAGGTTTTCCCACATACACACACAAATACACAAACACAGAAGTTCAATGTTGCACCCTGTGTAGGAGTTCTAAAAGATACACGTTATGGTCTGCGTTAATTCTTTCCATTGAAACGTGCCACAAATCGTGTGATTTGTTTCTTTCGAGATACTCTCATAGTCATTCAATACAATAATTTTGTACAAGCTAACATATGACAACTGGAGTAATAGATATACTTAAACTCAAACAGGAGTAATAGATATACTTAAACTTAAACATAAGTTAAACTCAACAAGAATTCCTGTTAGCAACCTACTTTTGTAATGTGATGTATTTCACAATAAACAGGTAAGCACACTCCCACCAGCGGACAGAGCGCGTGTGGGAAAATATGTAGCGTCAACCACCTGAAATTTAGATAAAAATATTGGCATTTTTAAACGATTAAACGCTCCCAGGGTGGTGAAAATGGCAACATTCGCTCTCCTGCTCCGAGTCTAAGTACAGAAAAAACGCATTCCCTGCCCCTGACAAGCAACAGTCCAGTTACCACCGGATGATAGGTTTTCACCCAGCTTATCCTTCGTTCCACCCGGGCCGCGAGACATAACAAACCATTAAAAACACTAGACTATTTCTGTCTAAATAGAGCAGCACGTCTACATAAAAGAGCTGCACACATCACGCGCACTCAGGGAAAGTTAAGTTGATTATTTTGCCGCTATATCTTCGAATATCTTTATTTAGCGCCAAACGCGCTTCATTTGAACCCTTTCCCCTCCGCGAGCGCTGCTTCTCCCGCCAAAGACGCGTCGCATATAAAGACTTGCAGACACCAAGGCCAAGTAAATAAATGGACACTTTTACTGTAACGCTTAAGTAAACAAAAATGTTTTTAGCTGTCAGTCAGTTTACTGTTTGTGACAGATTATAAACCATTAACGTCTTGTATCTACATTTAGCATTAATGATATTAAAAGGATTAAAAATCAGCATGTTAAGAGCATTTCATAATGGATCATGTTTTAATCAGAAAGATTATTTAGAATCAGTAGTACGAATAGCATGGAAAGGCTACTTGTTAGTAATTTTGTAAGTACTTCTCATGATAAATTCATTTCAGTTGTTACATTTGTTGTCAATAGTTTTTTAAATATTCACATAGACTACTAGGACTTCACTTCAGCACCATAGCCTACAACACATTTTATCAGTTACCAGGCCTTACTGTGGCTAACAGAATATAAAATTGGCCTGATAAAACATTAGATTGATTGATTAAATATTATTTATTAAAAAAAGCATTGTCCGGACCTCCGCCGCAAAAAAATAGAGACCACATCCCCCCTAAAGCCATAAACCTAGGGGAAACACTGAAGGTATTCATCAAAAGGAGTCATCAAAAGAGGTCATCACAAACCAGAATGTCAGGCCTAATGCTCAAATAGCTATTTGGATTTAGTCGAAATGATATAATATAAGAAAACTGTAATGTAGATGAAGGAACTTATAAAACTTAGTACTGTTAATTATGATTTTATAATTTATTTTTCCATACGTTTTCATATAAATGTGGTATAGATAAGATTTACAACCAGAAACCAGGTAAAGTAAGGTTTTTGTGCATAGAACATCAATTCATATCAATTAAAATCATCAGCAATAGGTCACACATGTTAAACCAACAACTTAGATGTAACAAGTCAGACTGTCTGATGCAAACAATGTGAATGTCAATCTACAAAATGCAGTTGAAGACATTTAATGATCACTGTAATATATAACACATTGAAAGCTTGATGAATGACTTACCTGCCCTGGTTGGGTGTCCAAACAATGCAGCACCTCTTTGAGCATAACCGGTGTGTGAAGGACTTTCTCACTTTGAGTTGGTATTCTGAGTTCAGAATCAAGGCTTTGAGGCACTGCGCCAGTATAGGGTCTCCAAGACTGCCACAACTTCCTCCAACCTTTTCTGAGCATTCTGGAGCTTGAGTCAGGATCAGCAGCTTTCCATCGCCCCAAAATCAGTCTACAGGATGCCAACATGAAACCACTACAAAATAGAGGCATTCGGATTTTTGAAAGCTTTACAAACATGTATGTAAACAATATGTAAACAAGCTTTAAAACCCAAGAGATAACATTTTTTAGATGTGGCATCTGTTTTTGAAAAAGGTTTATTTGAAACCTGAGATATTGTACACAATTTATTAAAGTTAGTACGTCCGTACAAAAATAATAAAAATAATTACAATAAAAATGTTTTGCTTTTTATCGTTTTGTGTCATGTTATGGCGTTTACGTCACTTCAAGTCAAGTAGAAATGTCATTCCAAAATAATGCAAGACAGTGCAGAACTTTAACATGCCGTTAGTTGATTGGTTCAGGGCTGTGAGAAAGGTGTTGTTTAAAACAGTAAAAAAAAAACAGGAGAAAACAAGATTCATACAATGTGCATGTATTTGCTCTCATGCCTATTACCACGTGATGTATTTAAAAGCATGGGTACCATGGTCAGTACACTACACATACCGATTCAATGTAGAATAGATGCCCAATGAGAAGACGCCGGTTCGGAAACATACACCACGATAACTTACAATGCAGAGAGATTAAACAATGTAGCAGGTTACGAGTGAATGAGTAATTACCATTCTCATAATAAACCAGGCATCTGTTCCACCATTAAATGATGCGACGGCTTTATATTAACGTAGCAGTAAAAGCAAATCACGAGTGCAGCAGTGAGAACCCCCCGGAAGAAATACCAACTGACCATTTTGAGTTCCTCCTATCACACAGCAAGTGTCAAACGCTGTTTCTGTTAGAAACACCAACTGGCAAATTAGTTAATTTTATATAACAATAATTTACATATGTAGACTTTGATTAATGCGGAATTTCAATTATTTTCTGACATGGTCGGTCACTTCCATATAACGAACGCTAATAACAACCACTTTCACTAGATATAAAGATATTTGATTGAGAAATTATATGCTTAAAATATGCACGAATGTCATGCTTTCCACCGTGAATTAAACTCTACCATCGTTATTCAACATCACGTCTTACGTCACTGGACGTACACACGCGCTCGTCCAATCAGCTGCGGGGACGCAACAGCAGCTTGTGTTTGAAATCTACGCGCTTTGAGTTTTGGTTTTGCTTAATATCAGGTCCAACACAGGGTTTGGAAATCAATTTGACCTCAGTACGGTTGTTAAATCATTCGTCGTGGATGCATGTTGTATCAAATGGTATGTGAACGATACGTATTTTAAAGCGTTAACCTAAGCTTTTTTGATTGAAGTAAAAGAGATGGGCAGTTAGCTTATGCTCTTAGCTTAACGCTGCCAAATGCTAAATTACTAACACTGGTTAAACTTTTAAAGTAATGAACATATATCAGCGGAGCCTTACAAGTTGAGGGGATTGTTTATATTGTAGAGTGCTTTGAATATACATTGTGCTAAAATGCAACAAAAACAAATTATCACCGGTTTAGCATGCAGGTTTTGGTCGTGTCTTGCAATGAAAGCATTATATGTACAATCTATAGTAAAGTGTGTTGACTATTGTATGACCATTTGATGAACCCTCCATGAACTAGTGCTTATCAGACAATGCTAATAAGTCAAATAAACGAATCCTTTATTCGTTTTGTCAGTATGGACTGTATGCATTAAAGATACTATTAAATTCAATACAGCAGCCACAACAAAGGTGCTGTGTAGGGACTGTAAAATAAACAAACTATTTGTCATAATTAGAAGTCGCTTATTTTGTTTTTGTTATAAAACACTCATTGTTTTTATTACACTTAAACCTATGCATATTTTTCTATTTCATTTGTATTAGTCAAGTAGCTCTCTTCTATGTTTGCAGCATTTTCACCAAGCCTTCATACTCAGAAACAAATGTAATGTAATGTAAGTCGCTTTGGATAAAATGCATAAATGTAATTGTAGTCTGAGATCATTGTTGATTGACATCACTGTTGTTTATTTTCTCTTATGTTCTCCAGGTAAACAAACATAAGGTTGCAAAATAAAACGGGACAATGCCAGACGTGGAGGTGTGCAGCCACGTGAAAGTGGTGGTCCGGGTCCGTCCTTTGAATGACAAGGAAAAGAGTGGCAATTACAGAAACTCAGTCCATGTTGTTGACAACCACATGCTTATCTTTGATCCCAAAGAGGAGCAAGTGACATTTTTCCGGGGGCAGAGGGTAGGCAACAGGGATGTGCGGAAGAGAACCAATAAAGACCTCAAGTTTGTGTTTGACAGCGTCTTTAGAGAAGACTCTTCACAGATGGAGGTTTTTGAGAACACCACCAAATCAATAGTGGATGGTGTCCTAAACGGCTACAACTGCACTGGTGAGGCAATGCTTTTCTCCTTATTCAATCATTTTGTGACATTTAAATCATTTGACTAACTAATAGCAATTGATTATGATGTAACTTTTGGGTTTATATTGATGATATTGTATAACAATTCAAATATTTCATGATGAAAAGCAAAGTCTAACATTTTTAAAATGAAGAATTAAAAAACAGTGCACCCTGTGTGTACAACAATTAGATTCACACATTTTGTTCTTATTAATACTTAAAACTTGGCATTTTCATTATTCAAATAATGCGTAAGTTCACTTATGTTTACTATGCTATGGACAGGTGCTGGTCATATAATTAGAATATCATCAAAAAGTTGATTTATTTCACTAATTCCATTCAAAAAGTGAAACTTGTATATTATATTCATTCATTACACACAGACTGATATATTTCAAATGTTTATTTCTTTTAATTTGATGATTATAACTGACAACTAATGAAAATCCCAAATTCAGTATCTCAGAAAATTAGAATATTACTTAAGACCAATACAAAGAAAGGATTTTTAGAAATCTTGGCCAACTGAAAAGTATGAACATGAAGAGTATGAACATGTACAGCACTCAATACTTAGTTGGGGCTCCTTTTGCCTGAATTACTGCAGCAATGCGGCGTGGCATGGAGTCGATCAGTCTGTGGCACTGCTCAGGTGTTATGAGAGCCCAGGTTGCTCTGATAGTGGCCTTCAGCTCTTCTGCATTGTTGGGTCTGGCATATCGCATCTTCCTCTTCACAATACCCCATAGATTTTCTATGGGGTTAAGGTCAGGCGAGTTTGCTGGCCAATTAAGAACAGGGATACCATGGTCCTTAAACCAGGTACTGGTAGCTTTGGCACTGTGTGCAGGTGCCAAGTCCTGTTGGAAAATGAAATCTGCATCTCCATAAAGTTGGTCAGCAGCAGGAAGCATCAGAAGCGTCTCGCCTGGGCTAAAGACAAAAAGGACTGGACTGCTGCTGAGTGGTCCAAAGTTATGTTCTCTGATGAAAGTAAATTTTGCATTTCCTTTGGAAATCAGGGTCCCAGAGTCTGGAGGAAGAGAGGAGAGGCACAGAATCCACGTTGCTTGAGGTCCAGTGTAAAGTTTCCACAGTCAGTGATGGTTTGGGCAGGGCTCTAGACTAACTTTTTGCACTGGTGCGCCTAACTTTTTTTCTTAGGTGCACCAGCACAAAAGTTAGGTGCACCCAAATTTTCGACCGATCGCATTTAACACCGCAGTTTTACAAGTTCACTTTTTTTTATAAATCGCTGTCCATATAGGCAATATTGACTTGTAAATGATTAACTAACAATCTGGTCAACATAAAGTTCTTTATTTGAAGCACAATTCTACAAGAAAGCAGGGCTCTAGACTAACACTTGAGAGAGGTGGCACTGGTGCTACCAAGTTATTCAGTTGGTGGCACCAGCCCTTAATTTGATAGCACCAGAGTCGTGGGGTGAGGTAAGAAAAAAGAATCACTAAAACTTCATTAAAATGTGTTTAATACATTAATAAATCAATTAGAAATTAATACAAATCATTGTTTATGATTGAATTATTTTTATTGTATATGTAAACTCTCTTTCAACACTTTACCATATTTAAAGCACATCTTTCTTAAAGCTACTTTCTTCCTTTATTTGTTGTGAACGACTCCTATAAGAGAACACAATTCCTTTAATATCAGTGAGTGTTTTTGGGCCCGTCCGTTGTTGTTTGATGAACATTATAAACAGAGATCTTTATTATGCTGCTGCCCCTTTAAGAGCTCGCGCAATATACTGGAACAGTGTTTTGTTTCCAAACTGTTTGGTCACGAAACAAACTGAATACCTTTACAAGGTTTCTTGTTAATATGGGAATTTTTAGGTTATTTTGTGTTAATATGTCCGTTTCAGAGTAAGAAGGCGTGAAAGAGAACTCCGTTTATGTATTTTGTGCTCTGACAAGTGTTAATTTCGTTAACGAAAACTATGACGAAAAGTATTCGTTAACGACATGTTTTCACTGACGAAAACGAGACGATAACTAAATAAAAATGAATGCATTGATAACGAAAACTGTAATAAAAATATACTGACATTTTCGTCAACTAATAAAAACGAGACGAAAATATTCTTGTCCCACCTGGCGGACATCAGTTTGCGCGCATGTGCTGCTTATCTCATATAAACGGCAGAGAGAAGTCTCTGGGAGAAGGGGAAGCACAACATGTATTCTGTGTCTCCACGCGGTTTACAAAGCGTCTATTTTCCTTTCACACGAGATGCGGTAAACGCGCTGAGTAGCCAAAAGAAACCAGCGCTGTCCTCTACTGATTATAGAAGTGATGAAGTGAGTCAAACTGTACATTCCAACCAAATATGTAACATGTTTGCATGACTAAAGAAATGTAATACAATTTATATAATATGTCTTTTTGAAAGCTATTCTCATTCATTGCTGTATCAAGCAAAGACAGTGCAGCTCTTTCTTCAAAGAGGCATGCCATGAGCCAATAGCCTTTGAGTGTGAGCCGTGTCAGAGCGTTTCATTGGTTGAATGAACTGAATGAACACGCCTACTTAACGAGTCATTTGAGTCAAATGGGATTGAACTGAACTGGACATGTCGTTCATGGTCTAATACTCTGCGTTCCAACAATGCATATCTAGTTACTGGAATTTTCTGAAAAATAAAGGTAATGACCTGGTTTAATTTACAGGTGAAGTAAATTATGTCAAAACAGTTGAATCTTTGTATGGAACATTTTATTACACCAAGTAAATGATTTAAACCATTTAGATTTTAGTAGACTAAATATAATGTATATTTATTCGACTAAAATGTTTTTCATATTTCGTCGACTAAAACTAAAATGATGGGGTTGACTAAAATGTGACTAAAACTAAATTGCATTTTCGTCAAAAGACTATGACTAAAACTAAATCAAAATTTGCTGTCAAATTTAACGACTGGCTCGACTCTCTGCGCAGCGGCATATCTCAAACAACCCGCAAGACCTGAAGGCTTTTAGTGATTATTCTTCATGAAAGCTGCATTGATACACGTTTGGCTTCTATCAATAGCGACTCACAAATAAATAGTATTTAGCGTGATGTATAACGTTTTGTATGCTTTGCAGTATTGTTAGAGATCTTTATACAATAGTTCAGTGCTTAAAGTTTAAACACGTGTTTCCTGCATTAGCTTCACATGCATACAATACTTGCAACACATTTCGTTATCTTTGCTGTTTTGTACCTTAGCAGGGGAAATTCTTGTATTCTGCATATTTATTTAAGTTGCAAGATTGAGCGCTTCACTCGTCTGCTCTTTCGGTCCTTCGCCTCTTACCCGTAACCCGCGAATTACGTCTTTGGGGGCGGGGCACTGATAGATAAGTGAATGGTTGAAGGAGGGGAGACGAAAATGAGTGACTGAATGCGCAGCATTCTGCGCATTAAATTTATAATACGCAAAAATTATATATTGATCAGTTTGACAGTCGCACCTGTGCGACCATTAAGAAAAACTTGTCGCACTGGCAGGAAAATTTGTCGCAAAATGAGACCATTTAGTCGCAGTCTAGCGTGTCAGAGCATTGGTTATGATTTTCGGACGGATCAGGCCTTAACTTAACATTCTTAACGAAAAAGTTGTCAATCGTTCTTTTCATCTTCTCTCATCATCCGCGGCTACATCCACTCTGTTTATCTGACGGGCCTAGGCTACTCACCTCTCTGTCCGACTGCAGCACAGCATTTTCACACGTACACACATGTACAGGAATATCTGGACCACGGCCAATCAGAGGGGGGTCCACCCTTCACTATCTCTGATTGGTTTAGACCACGATATGGGCCTAATGTGTCTGCTGTTGAACCACAGGGAGACTTTCGCAGAGACTTTTTTTCCCTCGAACTGCTGGTCGCACCGGTGCGACCTCAGATTTTTTTTAGTCGCACCATTGAGAAATTAGGTCGCATGTGCGACCAAATTGGTCGCACTCTAGAGCCCTGGTTTGGGGTGCCATGTCATCTGCTGGTGTTGGTCCACTGTGTTTTCTGAGGTCCAAGGTCAACGCAGCCGTATACCAGGAAGTTTTAGAGCACTTCATGCTTCCTGCTGCTGACCAACTTTATGGAGATGCAGATTTCATTTTCCAACAGGACTTGGCACCTGCACACAGTGCCAAAGCTACCAGTACCTGGTTTAACGACCATGGTATCCCTGTTCTTAATTGGCCAGCAAACTTACCTGACCTTAACCCCATAGAAAATCGATGGGGTATTGTGAAGAGGAAGATGCGATATGCCAGACCCAACAATGCAGAAGAGCTGAAGGCCACTATCAGAGCAACCTGGGCTCTCATAACAACTGAGCAGTGCCACAGACTGATCGACTCCATGCCACGCCACATTGCTGCAGTAATTCAGGCAAAAGGAGCCCCAACTAAGTATTGAGTGCTGTACATGCTCATACTTTTCATGTTCATACTTTTCAGTTGGCCAAGATATATAATAATTTATAAGTAATATTCTAATTTTCTGAGATAGTGAATTTGGGATTTTCATTAGTTGTCAGTTATAATCACCAATTAAAAGAAATAAACATTTGAAATATATCAGTCTGTGTGTAATGAATGAATATAATATACAAGTTTCACTTTTTGAATGGAATTAGTGAAATAAATCAACTTTTTGATGATATTCTAATTATATGACCAGCACCTGTATGTGGTTAGGATATGGACTTGCTAAAACTCAGCTAATTCTGGTCTTTGATGTTGTGTTTTTTGGACATAGACAAGCATAAATACTGTCATTTATAGATGTTCTCTTTCTGGGCAATTTAAAGGGCTTTGTGATTTGCCCGGTTGAAGTGCTGTTGGTTCAAGTAGCTCTATTCTATGTTTGCAGCTTCTTCAAGCATTTAAGCTATGGCTCCAAACTGAAAACATGGAGAGGAATGCAATTTATTTGATACTTCTCAAGAGTTCAGACTGTTTTTAAGTCTGAGATTATTGTTGTCATGACAGGAGAAGAGCTGCTCGAACTTACGCCTTGAATTTCTCTCTTGTGCTTGGCCAGTGTTTGCCTATGGAGCTACAGGAGCGGGAAAAACGCATACAATGTTGGGCACGTGTGATACCCCAGGAGTGATGTTTCTCACCATGAAGGAACTGTTTGCACGTATGGACCTGATCAAGGAAGACAAAGTTTTCGATATAGCCTTTTCTTATCTTGAGGTGAGGTTTTCCACAGATTTGAAACAGCATTGTGCATTTATTCACAAAGTAATTGACTGAATTTCCTTCAGTCCGTTTCTAACCAGTATGATTACATTAAGAGTTTGGTGTGTAGCTTGAATTAGCTCTGCGTTATTACACATGAAGCAGTATGAGAAGTCAGGTCTTTCGTGCTCTGAGCAGCTGGGTTTCCGCATTTTCGCTCGAACAGGTTTATAATGAGCAGATTCGGGATTTGTTAACTAACTCCGGCCCGTTAGCAGTGAGAGAGGATGGTTCCAATGGAGTTGTGGTTCAAGGACTCACCCTGCACCAGGTAAGGTGGCGTTACATGTGTTATTTCAGCTTGCGTGATTGATTCGCTCTGTCTGATGCATGTGTTTGTCTGTCATCTCATTACTTAACAGCCCAAATCTGCAGAGCACATCCTTGAAGCTCTTGATTATGGCAACAAGAATAGGACGCAGCACCCCACTGACATGAATGCCACGTCTTCACGCTCCCATGCCGTATTCCAGGTAAAAGGTTTCTCGCCATTTTGATTCTGTGTTCTTTGAATATCACATCTGGTTCTGTGTAAGTGTTTTGATGCAGTAAGGCCTCACTAAAGCAGTCGCTCCACACGGGGCCTGAACAACTAATTTACCTAAAGCCTATTACAAAAAAATTATCGAGCTTGCTGAGCGGTCATAAGTGATTGCAGTTGAATAAAATTGAGATGGTGTGTTTTATGTATTTACATTTATTTTGGGAAGGTTATATGATCATTTTGTCTGTTGTTGTTCAGTAAATCAAGCTCTTTAGCTTCTCATATTGTATTATTGCAACACTCTATAATACATTTAATACCAACACAGCTTTGATCCTTTCTGATATCTATGGCATCTCAGCCATCTTTTAGTTGATCTGGGGCCCGTTTCAATAAGGAGGTTCAATCAACACAGAGTTAAAATGTGAACTCTTGAGTTTATTTACACAGAGATGTGAAACTTTGAGTTTTTGATTTCAGAACAGCTGATTTGAGTTCGTTCTATCAACTCTGGGTAGACTTACCTTGAGTTAAGCGCTTGCACCACAACTATGACAAGCAGTGATCAATAGAGCTGCAACGGCACCAAAAAAATCAACATGGCGGCAGAAAGCACTTAAGAGCGAGGAACACTTTTCCACTCTGCATACAGTGGATTTGCTAATGTGCTTAATGACTTAAGTTTAAATGGAAAAAAGATAAATGTACTAATAAACAAACAAATTAATCAGTAAATGAATGAATAAATAAATGAAACAACAGAATTAAATCAGAAATAACAAAAAATCTTATGTTCTAGCTCCTCATGAGTACTCTAGTGAGGCGTGTAATACGTCATGGTGTATAGGACACTTGTTAGTGTGTCAGACTCTCGAGTCAAAGTCAGTCTGATCATCGGTTCGAACCCTGCTCGGAGCAGTTTTGGGTAGGAATGGCTGCACGTCTAAATTAATTGTTTATTACCTTTATCACTTCATTTCTGCATTTGCCTGTATTTATTCATTGCTTTATTCATGCACTTTATTTACACACTTTATTAAGTCATTTCTCATCCTCCATAGAAAACTACCATTTGTGCTCTGATGTAATACACAGCCACGATGGCTGGTGTTATTGACGTAAGGATGCATGAGATATATTTTGATATATCTAATTCACTGTAAAAAAAATGGTACAGTTTTAATAAAAATGCACAGGGAAATGACACAATTCCACTCGGTCCTGAAATCAAAGAACATCCCTATGAATTAATGCAGCCTCTTCACATACAGGATCCTCTACAAAAGCACATTATGACATTTTAGTCACTGAGATGGTCTCTGTGTGATCAAAATGCGTGCCATGAATGACCGTATTAAATGAAAGAGTGAATGAGGTACACTACTTGTGCTTTAAAAGGGGGAGGAGATGTAAAGAAGCTCTGTGTTTACCAAAGAAAACCTGCTCCCGACCAGGTTAGGTTCACAGAGTTAGTTACTATGGTTACTGACTCTGCGTTTAAGTGACCTCCCTTTTAGAAACGGGCTTGTGTTACCCCACTTTCTCTGGTTTGACATACCTCACATTCTGAAACGGAAAATTTCCCTCATTTCAGGGTTGATATACTCGGGGTTTTCACTAAACCTCATTTCTGAAACGGGCCCCTGGTTGTTTTAAAGTGAAATGCACCATTCAAACCAATGAGAAAGCAAAAATGTGAATATTCAGTCTGATTCAATTCAGTCTGACTTTCTTGTTCCTTTTTTTCCTTCAGATCTACTTGAGGCAGCAGGATAAAACAGCCAGTCTTAATCCAAACGTTCGTGTGGCTAAAATGAGTTTAATCGACCTGGCTGGCTCAGAGAGGGCCAGTGCGACCAACGCCAAGGGGGCGCGTCTCCGAGAGGGGGCCAACATCAACCGCTCTCTTCTCGCCCTTGGGAATGTCATCAACACACTTGCCAACCCCAAAGTAGGTCTATACCTCCTGTGATGTAAAAACAGACTAAAGGATTGATTACCCTGAACTTGCTGAAATGAGATGTGTTGTTTTTAAATTTAAATTGATACTGTAAATGTGAGTTTCGTGCTTTTGTATGGTATGACATGCTTATTGGAATTACCTGGCTGAGAAAGGTGTTTAGCCAGTAAGAAAAAATGTGTGGTTAATGGGTGTGGTTTTGAAAAGAGGGGTGTGGCTAAACCTGGAAGAAGTTTGAGAATAGCTGATATTGCTGAATTAGTTTAGTAGAAAAAAATGACAATTTAGACAATGCAATAAACAGTGAAAGTGTTGTACATAAAGACCCCTTTACGGCCAATGTCACACTTACGTCATGGCATTAGCTGAAGGCAAAACAAAGGGAAAACTGGAGACGGCCAATACAAACCAGCACAGATTCGGCTACAAAAGGAGTTTAAAATATCAACTTGTTGTGTTGTTTAGTGCCACAATCAACAGAATACAGTCTCCAATTTGATAATTTAACACATACCTGCTGCCATTGCCAAACAAAAACACTGACGACAGCTGTAGTTAAACACAATAAAACGAGCGGACTGAACAGAAAACTACTGTCTTTTGTTGGTGTGGATTATGATGTGGGTATGTGTCTAAAAATATCTCACGTATGCCCAAATCAGAAACTAGGGATGCACCGAAATGAAAATTGTGGGCCAAAACCAAAAATTTAGGATTCACTTGGCCGAAAACCGAAGATTACTTAAAAACTTTTTGAAATCGTTTTTATTTAATTGTATTAATTACACACACTAAAAACACTAAAAATAAGGAGAACATGTTTTAAAACAATACAAAATATATTATTTTTCCCTGTTCATTGTAACACAATCAAATATAACTTTTATTACCAATCATCTCAACATTGTAGTTTTAGAATTATTCTGGAATTATTATATGATATGCATAACAGTAGTCAAGTTATAGTCAAACTCAGCAGCTCTTGCTAATGCAAGAAGTTTATATATGGTGCACAATCATTTTAATGAAAAGAACACAGAGGAGCAGTGGGTCTGTTCATGTAAACAGGATGAAAATGAGCTTCAGTGATATCAGCACCTGCCTGATGACGGTCCACCTGAGCTACATCATCAGTTACATTAGATCGTTCTGCTAATCATTCACATGAAGAGTTTGTTGCGTTTAAAGTTCGACTTTACAATGCGCATGATCTCCAACAATAAAGAAACATAAAGTCGGTCGCGCATCACACAGATCTTGCGTGTCATTTTCTGTGCGCTGGTTTTGAGCTGTTCTATATTATTAGTTTCAGCCTTTATGGTGCGCACTTACATGATCGTCCTTTGATGACAGCTAGAGTGAGCGCGAGCACTGAAGGGAGAGGCGCAGGCGCTGGATATTTCGGCTTTTATTTCGGCCTTTTTCGGTGCATCACTATCAGAAACAAGGTTATTTTTCACGTAGCGTTCACTTTTGAACGCATAGGGTATGCTAGCTAACTTTGTTAGTTATACAACTAGCAGTTAACTGTCGGCCAGAAACTAAACATAAAGGAAACTGTTTGTCATCTCTTCTTTAGTTGTCACAAGTGCATTAGTATAAAGGGAGAGAGAACAGTGAGAAAGCTCATGTTATGTGTCAGGTTTGTGGTCAAGTAAATGAATTTGCTAACGTTAGCCACTGTTAGCACACGCAGGCATCTATAGATCTATACGCTCTCAGATTATCTTTACTATAAACACTTGGTTTCTCTGTCTGGTAGGTGTAGATGTCAGGCCACTTAACTGGAGGTAATCCTGTCAGTTCGTCCCTGGATCCATTGAGTGTACAGGTCGGCCAGGTTCCTTGCGTTAAAGATAACTTTTTCAAAAACAATGTTAAAATTGAATCTGATTTTGTTTCAAATCATTGTCAAAAAGCAAGCAAACAAAACGTGCTAACTTACCTAGCATTAGTAATGCAGTAAGGAGGATCTTTCTGCCTTCACATAAGCTCCGCCCACAAAAACGTCACAATGTTTACTAACAGTAAAGGAGTCTATATGGGAAAACCTTCAATCCCAGAATGCTGTTCTGAAAATACCTATACATTTTAGTTTTATCAAATTAGTTTAGGGCAATTCTATTTAAAGCAAGTCTTTACCAAAGGTTTTCACCTTACTGATAGGTCAGATGTCAATATTTGGTGGTTTAAATACTGATGTGTGAAGTCTCTCTTTTAAAGTTTTTAAAACTTTTTTGTGTTTTTAAAGAAGAGTTTTTTAGGGTAAGTGAATTGTCACATTCATTACGGCCCATATTCCTCATAAATGGTTCATGAAAATGAAAAAAAATTGGGGGGCTATGAAGATCCACCCCTTCTTCATTTACCGGATATATTTGCTTCTGCTTTGTATTTTTAATTCACAGAAATTCTACAAAGTATGTTGTTGTCTCAAAAGTTTTTGTCTTTTTGTCACATCCATAAAGCAAGAAATTACTCTCTTTTAAAATATCCTGATCATTTTTTTCTGATGTCTGGACTGGGGAAAACTCCATCATCAGGGCTCAGGTGTTTAGTAAAATATAAACCGATAGTTCAACATATATAGGTAATAAATACATTCTCTGAGTATTTATATTTCAAGTTTTGACTGAAAATGTCACATCTGTAATGCTGGAATTTGTCCTTTATAGAAGGCAATTTTGTTAGGCAAAGGTTATGTTATGAATTTTGTTTTTGTAGTCACTCACTTTAAAAGTGTTGTTGTTTGTTTGTATGTTTGACCAGCAGTGTAGCTTACAGAGATGTGTGTTGTTGAAATACACATTTAGGAGAGACTTGATCTTGAACAGGACTCTGTGGATACTCGGGGCATTCAGAGCACGCACTCTTCCATATAGCATAGCTGTAATCCACAGAGCTGACAGCCTCCATCGCTCACTTTGATACAGCCCTTTGATACTTACCTTTTCTCTCAAAGGCAGACCTGAAATGATACTGTGCATGCCGAAAGCTCAATTTACCATATTCAAGTCCTTTCCTCAAACTTTCCCCCCAATGAGTGCAGCTCAAATGCAACAAAGGTTTGCAGATTTTGTATGGACCTACTAAGAACACATCACCGGCATCTTGTTCTGATGTAAACAAACATGTTGTATCACTTTTACTTCTCTTCAGTCTAACCTTTCTTGGTCTTTATCCATTCTGGGTCAGCTTGGTTCATAGTGTGGTGTGGCACTGCCATTGCTTGTGGTGGTATTACCCTTCCTCTCTGCTTTTTGCTTTTGGGACAAACCGAAGGGCTCTGTGGTTCAATGACTGACGCTATCAGCTGGAATACTTACAACTCTTTTAGCTTGGATTCTGTGCGCTTATCTCTCTTAGGGCTGCTTTTTGTGTGTGTGTCGGGCTCTTACTTGTGCATCAGTGCTGACTCCAGTACACCTCCATCAGAGACATTGTGTGGAATTGTATTCAGATTTTCCGTCTCAGAAGGTTTAAGGGTAATTTACCACCCAATCCTATTAGCCCGTGACGGATATAGAACGTAGCCTTGGAAAACAGCTGTTAAATCTTCCTCGCAGTGTTTGTTTTGTGCCATAAACCATTCTAAACCATGCCTTAATTATTATTGGGTGTTTGGTGTGTATTTGCTCCAGTGTACATTTCAAATCCTGACACTTAGCTTTTACATCTCATTAGTTTTCAGTAAATGCGAATGTGTTTCAAAGTGATTTCTTCAAATTACTCCTAATTGCATGAGTTTAGATCATTCGAATGGAAGGACAGGCAAAAAAAATCCAGACAGGCAATGTAGTTTCTTATTTTTTAGACCACATTCTTTGACTTTATTTTTTGTGGGGTACATCAGTGTGGTTGTGTTGTAAGCACTGCTACTTATTTGTTTTATCCATTAAATATTGAGTTGTCCATTTAATCACAGAGTAATGTAAAATATTATGCATGCAATGAATGATTTTTGTTACTAGAATTTTTTTTCTTCAACCAGAATATGTCGAGTCAGTCTAAGAGTGCTTTCACACCTGACTCATTTAGTACGGTTGAATCGCACCAGAGTTCGTTTTTTTCATGGTGCGGTTCATTTGGGTTGCAGGTGTGAATGCTGCAATCGCACTCGAGTGCGCACCAAAATCGGACCAAATGAGCGTACCGAGACCTCATCGAAGAGGTGGTCTAGGTACGCTTTCAAAAGAACCCTGGAGCGGTTCTTTTGTGGTGAGAACGTGATCCGACCTCGAACAGACCAAAATGTAAAAAATACTGCACTTTTTTGGACTAAACCAGCTGCCGTAGTCAGTGCATTATGGAATGATGACAAGTGTTTGTTGACAGTTTGCACTAGCATGGCAGCTCGCGGACAAACTTGGAGTTGTGAGGAGGTGTGGAGCCTCGTAGAAATTTGGTCTGATGACCATATTACATCCCAACTTTCAAAACCTCGCAAGAAATGCCTGCTATTTTCATTGTTTAGCCAACAACTCAGGGAAAGGGGGTTTAATAGATCTGTGGAACAAAGCCGGGGTCAAGGTAAAGAAACTCCACCAGCTGTGCATCCAAGTGCAGGATGTACAAGTTCCCCTGGTACGATGACCTCGATAATATACTTGGGACAAAAGCGGACGTCGACCTGGTGGATGTTGTTGAGATCGCCATCACCGCTGACAATGATGCGACTGATGCTGGCACTGTTGACCGGGCTAACGTTACCACATCTGACACGCGATGTTGATTGTGAGTATATTTCGTTTAGGAAATACGTTCTCTTGCCAATGAGTGATGTGTTGTCACGTGACTGCATTTTGGTTCGTTTCAACTGGTTCGGACCAAACAATCAGTGTGGTGTGAAAAGGAACCAACACAGCTGAAAAATTCTACAATGTATCATTTTTTGCCATTGGTCCGGACCAAATGAACGGAGTTAAAGGTGAGAAAGCGCCCTTATGTCTGTGTATTCTGCATATTAATTTTGTATTGATAAACACAAAAACATACACACATCATGTATATATATTTAGGAAATATTTAGATGTATTATATGTTATAATATAGATGTATATACAGAATCTCACAGAAGTGAGTACACCCCTCACATTTTAGTAAATATTTTATTAGATCTTTTCATGTGACAACACTGAAGAAATGACACTATGCTACAATGTCAAGTAGTGAGTTTATAGCTTGTATAACAGTGTAAATTTGCTGTCCCCTCAAAATAACTCAACACACAGCCATTAATGTCTAAACCGCTGGCAACAAAAGTGAGTACACCCCTAAGTGAATTTTCAATTTATTTTTAAATCTGACATATATAATTAAACCTTAAAGATACTTAATATTTTAAATCTGTTATAAATTGTGGTTGTATTTTGTTTAAACGTTTATGTAGCGTTAAAGAACTGATATAGGAAGTGGGCCAGCATTGTTTATGTAGATATCAATATAATATAACCAGGTCCCTGCTCATTCCCTGCTATTAAACTGTGCACGTATCGTATTTGTATTCTGTATTGTTGTTTTGGCAATGTCTATGGATTACATTTCCTCAAGGGAGTGTGTTTGTGTGTTTTATTTGTTTATGTACGTTTGTTTTGTGTCTTTTGTGGTTTTGTAGTTTTCGTTTGATGCTGGTGTGTTTTGGCTAGTGTGTGTGTGTGTGTGTGTGTGTGTGTGTAAGGTGAGGAGGTTTGGCCCTGTCTCTGGGCCCCTCCACAGTGCAGCTTCATGGGTATTGTTTTCATGCCATCCGCATAAATTAACCTGTCACACAGACGGCTCTCCTTACCCACATTCTCTTGGGAGGGCCGAAACGGGCCACTCGCACACACACACGCGCGCGCACTGCTAACGCAGTTGTGCCAACAGAGGGAACATGCCGCCTTCAGAGAAGTGATTGCTAGCAATGGCGAGTGCTGTGTGGGTTGTTACGTAAGCTGGTATTTTACCGCTAAGTCAGTTTTTTTACTCCTGCTTTTCATATTACTGCAGTAATTTCTGACAGAACACTAAAAATCGACTGAAAAATGGGACACGCTCTTCGTTTCACCCCTTTGCATGGAGATTTGCTGTGTTCCCAGCAGGGCACTGCTTGGTTCTGTAATGAAAACATTACCACACACACAGTCCAGATGTAGGCTATAGTTTGTGACATCAGCTGGACGTACTCGGATATACAGACATTACTATGTTTGTGTTAGTGTTGTCAAATGATGTTAACAGTTTCAGATCACCTAAGTGGAAAGTTGGCTTTGATGTGATGTGGATGCACACCAGTCATCAGATCCTGAGATTCATTGGGCAGTTGGTTCGTGAATGCTTTTATTCGAAGGTCAATAGGGCCGTCGAGATGAAAGAGATCGTGCCAACTGGCTGTTTGAACATGTGTAACAGCACAAAGCTATTGAAGTTGTACATAATTGAGACAAATTTGAAATTATTGTCAGGATCTGGTAGGATCTTTAAAAACAAAATGTTTATAAATTGAAATCTACGCATTTTTAAGGATTGTGCTTTAAAATAAGTGTTTGAATTGAGAAATGGCCCGAAATGAAATTTTAAGCCTAACCCAATTCTGGCAATCTGTATCCATTCCATGTTACCTTGTCTCGTAGATGTCATTTCATGAAATTTTGCATTAGTTTTATGTTGTTGTTTATTTCTCTTCTCAGTGTAAGAAGACGCACATTCCTTACAGAGATAGCAAGCTGACACGGCTCCTCAAAGACTCTCTGGGTGGAAACTGCCGAACTGTGATGATCGCTAACGTCAGCCCGTCCTCTCTCTCCTACGAAGACACTCACAACACGCTCAAATATGCCAACCGCGCCAAGGAGATCAAATCCACTGTAAGTCCCACACACATACACGCAGTTTCAGCAGTCCAACAGCATGCCTTAAATCACCAAAGACTGCACAAGTTGATTTTGACAGAATCGAAATGTGATTGTAACCGCAGCGGATGCGTCTTGTTTGTGTTCTCTCTTGATCTCCCTGTGTTTCAGCTGAAGAGTAATGTCATGAGCTTGGACAGTCACATCGGCCAGTATGCCATCATCTGCGAAAAGCAGAAAGCAGAGGTAATAAAAATAAAACAGGTTTGCAACTTGAATCTTATCTTTGGTTATGGGTGTGTTCGAAGACTGAAACAGGAAGTATACAGAAGTAGTAAGACAACAAGGTGCTATATATTTTAAAAGACTGCGTATATATACTGTATAAAATAACAGATATTCCACAGTCTTATGTGTGTGATTTGATTGTTTGTGGAAAAGTCAACTTCGTACACATTTTACCTTGTTTAGTCCTATCGGACACAGCCTCTCCGCTATGTGGAACTATTTAGTTAGTAAATCTGGTTTGTTTCTCATGATAGGTGAGATGGGTCTAATCTGCATGATACCAGGGGCCAGTTGCATAAACTGCTTAGACTAGTCTTACAAGTTAGTCATCCAATTTTTTTCTTCAAAACTGGTCATAACTTCTTTAAGTCAGTCACATATATTGGTAGATTGGTCTAATTTCTAAAAAGTAAGACTTATTACTCCTAACGAATTGCTAGTCAGTGAGACTAGTTGTTAAGACACAGTCTTAACCTAGCGGCTATGTTTATGCAATTGGCCCCAGTTTGTGTAATGAGACCAAGGCTAAATGTGTGTGTGTCCTTGCAGATCATCATGTTGAAACAGAAACTCAAAGAGTATGAAGAGCGGAAGGTGGAGGTTCCTGCCCTCAATCCAATCCCCGTCAAGAGAGAGGCCGAATTTGAGAAGTAAGCACCGTGTGCATGTGTGTGCAAACAAGACAGTTACGTTTGCTCTTTAAGTGTAGCAAACTTGGTGCAGGCATCATTCTGCAAATTGGGGCATGTGTTTGCATTTGTTTACATTTTGTTTATTTTATGCCACGTGTGATGCGCGGCTCTTTATCGCTGTCCTTTGAAACTTTGAATACGTCTCAATTATTCATAAGTAAGAGTACACAGGACAAAGCCAGACACCATCGCAGGTGGAGGTCTCCTTACCTCTGCATTTTTCATCAGGCCCGGTGGAGAGTCAGAGCCTTGTGCTTCAAGTTCTCCTTTGTTTCTTGAATTTTTCAGGGTTGTTTATTTGTTGTACTGTTTTTTGCATGTTATAGCTAAAAAATGTTTCGCAGTTTGCACGACGCAGCCCAAGCCCCACCCTCGGCCCAAACGTGTCGTTCTCTCTGGGTTATTGTCAGTGGTTCTCATCAGCAAAAACTGCAGCAACGTCCATATATGGGAGGGATGGAGAGAACGAAGGATGGGCACAGGGAAGCGAGAAAGAGGGAAAAACGCAAGGGTGGGAGGGATAGAGCGGGGAAGGAGGAGGGGGAAAGCTGAATGAGTCTCACTCCTACGTGTTTCATTCACCGGCATCAGAATTCACAACTTGCAGAGAGGGAGAGAGATGCTTAGTGGCGAGGAGAGGCTGCACGCTCCCACCCGCATTAAAAATCTGCAGGAGTCTGGCAGTGTCGGCTGCTGCACCAACATTACGGCCCCGAATAAAGCTTCTGCACTCTCACTCTCTGAATGGGTTTATTTATTTTCTTTATTTTTGTAAGTAGAACCTGATATCGCCCACACGCAGGTGATATCTCGGCGTTCATTGAGTCAGCGAATGCAGTGGCAGTGTGCGGCGGCAGTGAAAGCTCTCACTGGAAGACATTTTTGTTTGAATAGAAGTGCAATGCCCCTTAGCGTTTAATGATGTTACATAGAAGAGAAAAGATGCAATAAAGTTTGCTTTGGCTATGTTCCTAGACAGCTTACTGAGACACTGTTTTGTGTGGCTATGTTCCTAGACAGCTTACTGAGACACTGTTTTGTGTGGTGTGCATGTCTCCATACATGTGATCTTTTCAGGTTCATCCAATGTTTTGCACTATTTTGTAATGCATGATTAGAACTAATCAGAAGGCTTTCAGATCCTGCTGACCGAGTGTGTACCAGGCCAAATCTCTATGTTTTTATATTTTTAATGTTTTTTATAATTTTTAGATGTTTTTAATGTCTGTTTATATGCAAGGAGATGATGCCATCCATTAAATAGGGACTATGATTGAATAACTGCATGCTTCTGTCTTTTTGCAGAATGTCCGAGTCCCTGCGTAGCGTGTTTGCAGCACGTCAGCTGGTCCGTAAAGAGCAGCTGGACATTGAAAAGCGCCTGTATGAAAGCAGGCTTACCATGAGACACAGGGAGCTGTGGCACCAGCAGAGCCTGATCTTCTTCCCCGACAACAGGACCGAGAGGGTAACGCCACCAATTTACACACATACACGCAACCACTTGAAATACATACTGCTGAAGATGCTTTGTCTCTCAAAAGCTGGACTTAAAAACTTAAAAATACAATGAAATCTCAGCCTGGAGATCTGTATATAATGAATATACGTTTCTGTAGGTACACTTTGTATGCTAATTTTTGCTCTCGAGTTTAACTCTTAGAGTAAATCTCAACTGGGTCTTTGTGAGTGACCCATTCTCAGCGGGTTCTTTGGTCTCATTTATTAAAGGGATAGTTCACCCAAAAATGAAGATTCTGTCATCATTTTCTGTCACCAAACAGTTCTGGGGACCATTGACTACCATAGAATATTGAAAAAATGCTTAATGAATTTCTTTGTGCTGTTGAACACAAAAGAAGATATTTTGAAGAATGTATGAAGGCAAACAGTTCTCTGGTACTTTTAACTACCATTGTATTTTAGTCAATGGTGCCCAAGAACTGTTTGGTTACAAGCGTTCTTTCAAATATCTTTCTCTGTGTTCATCAGAGCAAAGACATTTATACAGATGTGGAACAACTTAAAGGGATACTTCACCCAAAAATGATGTCATCATTTACTCACCTTCAAGTTGTTCCAAATGTGTATACATTTTTTTTGTTCTGATGAACACAGAGAAAAATATTTGGAATAATGCTTATAACCAGACAGATCACGGCTACCATTGTATGAAAAAAACATCGGTATTCAAAAGTGCCCCAGACCTGTTTGCTGTCCTACATTCTTCAAAATGTCGTCTTATGTGTTCTACAGAAAAAAAGTATTTTTTCCAACTATGGGAGCCAATTGGTGTTGAGATCTGTTTGGTTATAAGCATTATTCCAAATATCTTTCTCTGTGTTCATCAGAACAAAAAAATTTTTTACACATTTGGAACAACTCGAAGGTGAGTAAATGATGACAGAATTTTCATTTTTGGGTGAAGTATCACTTTAAAGCGGTACGTCACCCCTGAATCAAAATTTCCCCAAGTTTTACTCACCCTCAACGCATCCTAACTGAATATGGTTTTCTTCTTGGAGAATAATGCAGTCGGAGTTATAATACCACGTATCGTTTTACTTCCAAGGATGCCTTGAGGGTGAGTAAAACATGGGGAAATTTTGATTCAGGGGTGAAGTACAGCTTTCAAGGTGAGTAAATAAAGACAGAATTTTCACTTTTGGGTGAACTATTCCTTTAACAAGTTATTCTGAATCTAATTGATCCGAATTTGTTCATTGTTTTTTAATAAAAAACTGAAGGACAAAAAAATGTTTGCTTTAAATTCATTGGTTAAAAAGTGTGCACATCCTGTGGGTGTGAAACACCCTTTCACAGAAAAGCGATTTCAGTCATGCCGTGTTTTTGTGCGTTTCAGGCCACTTGTAAGTACGAGCGTAAGCTGTCCTCCCTGAAGTCTCACCAGGAGCACCTGCAAAAACGTTTGCTGGAGAGTGAAAAGCACTTTCAGGAAAACGAGGGATGGCTTCACCGCATCGAGAACGAAATGAAGCTGCTGGGACATGAAGGACAGTCCCCCGAGGTTAGTGCAGGGTCAAGAGTTTAGTTTTATCCTGCTGTAAAATATTTCATGAAATACTCTTTCCCAATCATTTTCGCGTAACAGTCAGTATGAATTAGATTAATTATAAATTCCAGTAATCACAAACAACTGGAAAGGTCACAGAAGTGCCATTTATTAGTCAGAAAGTGAGGGAACCCTTGGATATACAGTATGTAGGGGGTTTTTTTACCCTTCACATTCACAACCGCGTGCGACGGTGCCACTAGCGTCTCCCCCGGAACAGCTGTTACACATATGATGAATGCAAAATACATGCAGTTGCAGGAAGTCAACTGCATTATCATTCAGTTCACTGTTGTTTGGTTTTGACGTGGCCATGCTGTGAGCCCTCCCCGCCGGCAATTACAGAATAGTTCAGGATAATGAATTTAATTAGAAAACTCTATACTCCAAATCTGAGTCATTTCTTTTTTTTTTAACGCTGGCTTGTTATCCATTTCTGAACTTCATTTCGAATGTTTTCATGTTTTCTAGCCAGGCAATGAAGCACTAGGGTGCCAGCCTGTAGTGTTGTGATGTCTGAAGCAGGCTTACACCTCTGAGGCCCTGGATAGCAGAGCTCTTCTGAAGCACTTGTTTGAGCCCATCTGTAATGACGGCCAAGTCATAAATTGTGCCTCGATGTTTTAATGCACCCGAGCGTATGTTTTTAACTTGACGGTCAAGTTGCGCTGGAGAAATTTTGCAAGCATGCGCACCGTTCAGTGGTCCTGCTGTTGGTGGTGATTCATTCATCCATGAATGGGCAATAAAAATGTATATCGATGTTTTCTTACATTAATACATGAGCTGTCAAATTGTGGCCCTTCGATAGACACTGAATATCTCTCTCTCACTCGCCCCTTCTTTCACTTCATCTCTCCATTTGCCCACCAGAGGATGTCTTAATAAAAGGAAAATCAATTATTTTTCTTCGTCACTCCCTACAGCTGCTTGCCTAAATCCACACCTCTTTTCTCGCTCTCATTTTTCCTCTCCTGTTTTTTTTTCTTTTCCTGGAAGTAGAACGGAGTAGTGACGCACCCGCCCGTCAAATGTTCTGTGCTCTGCTGTTTTGCGTTTTCTTGCGTCAGAGGGGGTAGAAGGCTCCTCAGAAGGTGCATTTTTAGTGCGACACAAAGAAAACAAGGAGCTAGACTAAAAACAACATCTGAGCCGTTTCATCATTTTTGTAGCATCTCGCCTCCGTTGCCTTTGCTCATTATAGCGCATAGATGAGATGGTTTAATCTCATCGTTCTCTTCTTCACCTGAAAATCCATGTCGGTCTCGTTCCTGGTCATGACGTTGTATTAAAATGTGTCATCTAATACAGTGGTTCTCAAATGGGGGTACTGCAGAGGGGGTACGTGAGAGAAACTGACATTTAGGAAAAAATTATGAAAATCAATAAATTATGACAATAGTATTTTTATATCATGGATTAAAGTTCTCCGTCGCTACGACGGATTTCCGTTAATTGCAGCGAGTCTATGACGGATTTCTGTCAATTGCAGGGTTCCAGCCTGGCCTCAATGTCTTAAATTCACTTTTCATAATGTTTGTTAACCCTTTGCCGCGTACGATCACACCGGTGTGAGTAGAACATTCATGGAAGCGGCAATAACAATCTCCTCAAATGTAATTTGACGGATGTGTTTTATTCAGATCAGACACAGTATCTGCAATTTAAGCAATTGTTAAGATCACTCAATTCTTCTACCAGTTCACAAGGCACTTACGTTTGTGTTTTTAAGAGAAGTGGATGAATTCATGTGATGTAAATCCGACAGATCTCAGACCACGGCGGAAACAAACATGGCGGCGCCCAATTATAGCTCAATAACGCTTATAACGCGATCATTATAAAAGTGTTTAAACAACAAAACACATTCACATGCACATATTTGACAATCGGAATGTCAGATATTTCATGACATAGTAAACAGTTTGTGAATTTTTTTGAGTAAAAACGAAAAATTATGTAAAAGCAATGCATCAGTCATACAGCTGCTGTGGCTCTGCGGTGTGTCACATGATACGCAGTGCCGCGTCGCCATGGAAATGTTAAAGTGATAGGCTACCTTCTTAACGGTTACCTTGAAAAAAATGGTCAAACACTGTAACTAGTCACTGTAGCTAGTCAAACACTGAAACTAGTCATGTAGCTTGTCAAACACTGAAACTAGTCATGTAGCTAGTCAAACACTGAAACTAGTCATGTAGCTTGTCAAACACTCAAACGGGTGTCAGGTGTAGCCAAGTTTCAGGAATATGGTTTCACTGCTAAAAGGTAGAAAAAGTGAAAAGCACTCGAATACAAACAACATTTTTGGTCTTTAGTGGTTCTTTTATTTTGTTCTTTTTTTTCTGTTAATTATTAAGAGTTTCAGAAAACATTGTTTGGTCTTATAAGATAAATAAAAAATGCACTGAAAAGTTATAGATCGTTGATTATTTGTCTAGATAAGTATAATTTTTTCATAGATTAAAAATAGCTTTTAAAATACGCAAACTGGCAATACTATGTAAAGTGGTTCAAAACATATCCCTTTAAAACGCTATTGGTTAAAAGAATATGACTTGGCCTGAAAATCCCGGAACCGGAATCAGGAGCAGTATCTGGGCGCGAAATAATGTAAGTTAGGAGAGGTCGCGATAAAATGGACAGGTGGCTTCTTAAAAGAGGACAAGCTCCTCCTGTGCTTTTTATGTGGTGAGCTGTTATAACAGCACAATGAAGCCAGCTCATCTTCAACGGCATCTCCGGACTAAACACCCAAATCAGGTCAGGAACTCACTGGAGTTTTTCAGAAGAAAATTTCATGAATTTACACCATGCCAAGAAAACATGAAAAAAGCCACACGTGCATCAGCAAAACCACTCGAAGCATCGTACGAGTTTTTCAAACTGTTGAAAAAAAGTTTAAAAAAAAAAAATGATCACAATAAACTTTTACTGAACTGAAAAACACTGATTTACCTTTAACTGTTATACCTAATACTTAAGAGATTTACATAGTTGCATAAAGCTACATACAGAAATGTTGATAAGCAATAAACCTGCTCGGGGGCATCAGATATAATAACTTTCTGACTCTCATTTCACTGTATTTTAAAGCAAAATGTTGTTGTCTGGTCAAGGGGTACTTGGCTTGAAAAAATCATAAAAAGGGGTGCTTAAGCCAAAAAAGTTTGAGAACCACTGATCTAATAGATGAAGTGAGGACGAGCAGCCCTACCTTTGTGCTGATGGATGCTACTGTTAATATGATTGTCAGGATGGACTCTTAAGCAGTCTTAAGAGACTGCTGGAAAACTGTTTCTGAACATTTATTGGGATGGTACTCACCCCAGCAGGCCGGTTTGAGTCAATAATATAGCCGACGACAGATTCTTTCTGAATTTATTGTCTTCACAGGGATCACAATCAAACATATGAAACCTCTAAATGTACAACTCTGTGAAATTTGATGCTTAAATTTGTCAAACGTTGCTAGCCATATTTAGCATTACAATGTTTCGCTAATTAACATATTCCAAAAATATCAAAATAGAACTTGAAAATATAGGCACATCAGATCATACAAATTCTAACAAAAACAAATTTGATTAAAAATTAAATAACACATTTTTAAGATGTAAGTATTGTAGAAGAAATATGAAGAATTGGTGCATTTTATATGCTGCCTCATCTTAACACATCCTGGAAGGACCTTTTGTATAGTGGAGGCCTACCTTTTTGATAGAAATTGTGTGAATTGAGTGCTACTGATAGCCTTCCATTTATATCAAGGGGCTAGGGTCTTAGCACTGACTTCATTGTGTTAAGATGTCTTTGTGCCCGCAGGAGCTGAAACGAGAACTACAGTGCCATCAGCTGCAGGTGCAGATCAGCGACCTTCAGCAACGCATCAAGCACACAAACCACCTCATCGGTGTGCAAGACCAGGAAAACGCTCACACACACAAGTATGAGTCAACACTCGTATAGGGTTCATAACGGCAGGCTTCGTCACCCAGAATTTATGCGTTTGCGGGAAGCCTCGCGCCTTTTTACATGCACTGGAGCATTTTTTTGTGGACAGTTCTTTGTATTATTCAGATGAATTTGAAATTTGCAATGTAAATACCTCCATCAGTATCATTCAACTAGATCACTTTTGTTCTGCACCTGTCCTGTCAGGTTGGTAAACGCCCTGCTGTCCACCTGCCGCCGACAGCACCTGGCGTTGAAGGCAGCGAGCATCGCCACAGATGATGCCGAGAGGGAGGAGCTTGAGCGGCTGGTGAACAGAGAAAGGGGTGTGGTCTGGGCAGACCAGGAGAAACCAGAGAGGAACAATGGTGGCACAGGAAGCACTCATCTACAGCCCATCCTGTCTTTCTCGGACCTCGTTTCTCACCAGAGCACGCCGTGCAGTGAGTGGCGAAAAGTCAAACTACACATTAAATGCTGAAAATATTTCCTTAATTGTGTTCCCAACAAAGCGCTGATTTGCAGTAAATAGGACTGTCACAAAATCCGATTTTTACTTCAGTTATTGTGGGCAAAAGAAATCTTGATAACAATATTATTGCAATGTCTATTGAAATTGAAAAAAGAATGCAGTCCAGTTTAACTAGAATTTTGTTTATTTATTGTTTTAGTGGGGTGAAATGTTAAATGGGTGCTATACAACAACCTACTCTGTTGAAGTGTCAACTAGATACTGACAGAATATATATACACAGTATACCAACATATATTATGTAAACAAAAACTTCTATTCTGCAAACATTCAGTTGTATGCAGCCATTGTGACACCATTAGCTGTAATACAGAATACCTTTTTTTATTGCTGCCGATATCAACAGTTTGGTAATTTTGGAAATTTGTGTGGCTCTCAAAAACAATTTTTATACAACAACAGAAACACTATATAATATTTATTAAATACACTCCCTTAGTTTAAGAAGTTAGACATTTTGTATTCAAATTAATTTAATTGAGAAAATTGCACGTAGCATTTTAACGTTTCACAATTATTTTTTTATGTGATTAACACAATTTAGTAATCAAAATAAAGAACAAATAACTACATTAAATTGTAGAATTAAATAAAACAATAGATCAAAAATGAAGTAACTGTTCAAGGTTTTCAGGTACAGTTCAAATCCAAAGAGTTTGCAGTGTTTTTTTGTTGTTAGTTTTAATTTTAGATTTAACATGCTCTTCATAAATGGAACATGAACACAAAGTTTACCAGCCCAGAGTAGTTTTCTCTCTTTCCCGTCAGTGTTGTTGTTTGATTTCATATAATCAAACAATAAAAAATGTCAACGGCATTTGCGAAATGTCAACATTTAGAAAATATAAAAAACAGATGAACAGTTCTGTTGTCACTCTCATCACTATTGTGACACATTGGCAACTGGCAAACATCAGGAGGCTTCGGTGTCACGCAGCCCATGGATGCGTTTAAAAATAAGACTGATTTTAGCTCAAAATTGCTCCAGTGACATCATTAATGTCTGATTTGTTTACACTCTTGATTGGGTTCAAGAATGCAAATGACTAATGATGAAAGCCTTGCAGGGAGAGGGGATTCTGTGATATCAGTACCCTAGTGCAGAATAAACTGTTATTGCTGTTACAGTGTCGAGCACTGACTCTAGTGCTTGTTTGTACAATGTCAATATTGTCAAGTGTTCTGGAGCTCTGGCAAGGCACTATAGAAATTAGATGTATTATTATTGTTATGAAGTAGAAGTGACCGAGTGCTATTTGCATGAGACTGACTGCGTGCACTCGTGTTACGTCAAGTATACTCAGATTTGTATTTGCAATGTTGTTGTTTAATTCATTATTGGATCCGTTTGCAGTTTCCTGTGTTTTAGTGCAGCCATTCAGTAGTGGAGAACATTAGCGTATTTACCTTTGTTAAAATTCATTAATATTTAAATGAAAGGTATCATGAGAATGTTGTATCATTTTTTTAACCTGCTTGAGGTGATATGCATGATTTCTCTTAGTTTAAATTATGTATTTTGCTTTATTCACTTGCATAGATCAACACGAAGACAACAGAATAGGACGTATTATTTAAAAACTACATTTATGGTTTAGAGATGAGAAATAATCCTAAATAGTGTTTGTAGATGTTTGAAGAGTGAGATCATCTAAACCCCTGCAGGGAGGATTTTTACTTAAAAGTATGTGAAGAGTTAAACAGCAGCAGCCTCATCATAAAGCTTTTATGCCGTGTCGCTGCATTGACTTGCTGTTTTCAGCGTCAGTGTAATGTGATCTGCATTGTGTGAGTGTTGACAGATGTATGTGCCTTGATTAACACATGTTTACTTCCTGTGCCATGTATATATTGGCCTGAATAGATTGGAACTGGGCAAATAAATAACAATGCGTTCTCGTCATTCAGGTGCAGAGAAACGCACACGCCAAAGCTCCCAGCGTCTCAGACTCGCAAACTCATCTAAAGGTAAACTCATCTCTGGCTCCCGCTGCTTCAACATACTCTGCTTCTGTCATCAATCCAGCTGCCCAAGTCTGTGTCATTGCTCAAACTGACAGGCAATGCGTGCGCCTGTGTGTGTGTTCTTTTACAGGTGGCCTGTGCTGTTAACATGTTAGAGCGATGCTTATTTTGTACAGATGTACATGGGTTGGACTTTTAGGTTTCTAAAACGTTTGCTTACAATAGTCCTCTTTTAGGCAAGCTTTTGTAAGGCACAGTCATAAATATGGCACATTTCATACCCAGTCGTTTCCATTTTAAAAGGAAAATAATAACGACACAATTATATTAAAGATATTTTTTTAATATTAAAGGCTTGATTGTAAATCAATAACACAGAGAAACAAACTGTCTCCTTTCAGTGTTTTTCAGCAGTTGGACCCTGTGTAACATTAACCTGCAGGCTTCCAAATAAAAATTGTTAAAAGCTAAATCATATTAGTGCATGAAGGATATAAAAGGATAAAATTGAGTTTCGCTACCACAATTATATTGGTAATTCTTACCGAACAGCAACAACAGTATTGACGGTATAGCTCAGGAACAGACCCTGTGTTCACAGAATGAAACACAAACACATTTTACAGGATGGAGGGAGTAGAAGGGTGAGAAAAAGGGGAAAGGGAAGAGAGGAAAGCTTTGGGAAATGTGAGTTATTGCTCAGTAAATGGAGAGTAATGATATTTGCTGCAGAACAGGTGTTCCTCATTTGATTGAGACACGCTGTGGGAAATACACATTTCAGGAAAATTCTGAGACCTGCTTGAGGAAGAAAACGAGAAAACAAAGACGAGTACTGTTAAAAAATATTTTCAACTTCTGCATCTGTAGCATTATGGGGATATTCTCAATGAGTTGCCTGGTTGCACATTGTATTTGTTAGAGAAACAAGTTTCCTGTGTGTATAATTTCTCATTTTTGACGGAGATTGGGGTGTTTCTTTTGTTTTGTTTTGTATTGTTTTTTTTCCCCCGTCCACTGCTTGTTTAAATTTTAATGATTCATTTTAAACACCATATGGGATTTGACCAGGTCAGGACAGTGTAAAACATGACTTCATTTCTTTTTTATATTGGTGGAGAAACTATTTCGAAATGGAGCTTACTAAAGATGAATAATGATTTGTTTACTGGCCTATAAAAGCAAGCATGTTTTGTAAACGTGAACAGGCATCAGTCAGGTGATGTGTAGCGACGGCACGCCTACAGACCGTTCACGCACCGCCTGAGTCATATTGCATTTATAAATGGTGCACAGGGTTTTATTAGACCGCTGGGGAAAAGATGTTGTGTTTACAAGTTCCCAGGCTGCTACAGTGGGATATTCAGAGGAAGAAGCAGTTGCTGGATTTGCTGGAGTTTGTGAGGTTTGCGGCATTGCATCTTAGAGAGGAATATTAGTTTTTAACCAGAAAGTCCTAAGACTGTTTTCTGCTTTGTTTGTAAAATAATTATGACTTGACCATTTGGATGCATACAAGTTCTTTAGTTTTCTACTGATGACTTAGTCTGTATAACCATTCTGGAGGACTGTCCCGTTATTTGAATAAGATCAGAGTTTGTTGCCGCATTGAAATCCTGCACCCCCATTTTGAGATCTTGCTTGCTTTAAAATCAAGTGTCATTTTTTTTTAGAGTTAAGACAAAAATCAAATGTATATCAATTTTATATATCAATTTTCATAAAAGAAAATGATTTTGAATAGTTTTTGAAGTGCCTTAAAAGTAAAAAAAAACATTGCAGAAATGAGCTGCGTTCAGTTCACAACACACACGGTGGTCCCAGTTCCTAAAGACAATAAGAGACGAAGCCCTGTGTGCTGAAACTGAAAGATACAGAGATTCAAAGAAAGGGTTATGAATGAACATCCGCCCCACCCCCACCGCCAACGCGCTTCATGACGCTATCGTCTCCGCACTCGTGCTCAAGTGCTCGATGGATAGATGAAGCGAGAGAGTGAAGACATGGAAAATAGTGATGGAAGAGAGGAGAGACGCAGGAGGGGTCACGTGTCACCGTGCACGAGGATGCTGGCTTCCCGTGTGTCACACCTGACCCTGGATTTTGTTTTTCTCCTCCGCTCATCACCATTTGTGCTTTTGCTTCTGTGTTTGTGTACAATTTCATTTATTCATTTCTCTCCCCGTCCTTACCACTTTGTCTGTTTTCAATCGGATTTTTCTCTCTGTATCGCTCCATTGTCTGTTTCACCTCGTCATCCACATCTAGCACATTTCCCTAGCGCCGACCCTCCGCCCTTCCGAATTTCATTCATAAAATGACTCCTCGGCGCAGGGAGGGGGAGCCATCACATATAGTGTGAAACGCTCCTGGATTGGCCGAGGACGATTCTGCAATAAAAAGAGAGCGAGGGATGAGCGTGAGAGAGAGACAGAGGCGGGAGCCAGGCGACCCTAATCCGCAGTGGCTTCCTCCAGAAATAGCGCCTCATGCATGTTCTAATCCCGACAGCCAAAAATATGCCATCCAGAGCACTCTGCCGCCAATTACTGATTGCATCTATTCCTCTGCCTCCGCTCTGGGCCATACATCACTGTCCACCGCTCGAGCTCTCGTTCTTTTCACATTGTCACCTGATCAGCATCACCCCGCGTCTCGTCTGTAAAGTTATATTGCGTTTGGTGTTTGTGCGCTGGTGATGTCTAAATAGAGAGGACATCAATGAGTGATTTGTTTTTACTTCTCAAACTTTCTTTTGCTGTTAAAAGTTAGTCATTAACAGGATGTCAGGTTCTCTCTCATGCAATCCAGATTTCTGAGAATCAGCACTGACTCAGAGAGAAAGAGAGATGGCTGTGTGTCAACACTTTGACCAGCAGGAGCTCTGAAGCATCGCAGTTGGTCAAGAATGCTTAAGATGCAGCCGCAGTCTCTCTCTCTCTCTCTCTCTCTCGCTCTCTCGCTCTCTCTCTCTCTCTCTCTCTCTCTCTCTCTCTCTCTCTCTCTCTCTCTCTCTCTCTCTCTCGTCTGCATTGTGTGAGTCAGTGTGCGGCCAGACTGCAACGTGCTCCAGCATACTCCGCCACTCAATATCCAACGTCAGACCCCTCCGACAGCTTCCAGGAGCCTCCCTTTCCTTCCCCGCCCACATACACCCACTTGCACAAGCACACACGTACTGGCTGTCTTGACGACGCAAAGCTGCTCTTTAGTATAGCTCTTGATGTGCACTCAGAAGGGCACGTGACGAGCGGGACTAAATTATTCACTCTTGTAGGAGTAAAGAATGCGTGCGCATATGCATCAGTGATGGGAATTTGTTGTGTGTGTGTGCTCGTTCTATATGTCCAGGTTTAGACCTGGAAATGTGCCTGACAAATCGGGTGGTAAAAACACTGAGTAATATTACATTATGACAAAGAATGTAAGTTATGTGCTTTTAGTGGTACCAAATGGGGGAACAAATGTATTTGTCTGAACAAGTTTTTAAATACTTCATCTGCCCTTGGTCAGACAAACAGTCCTGCCATTACATTTTAAAGTGGTTTGCTGCTAAAAATAACGCATTGAACTTCTAATATAGTTGAATTTTGTGCTTCCTCTCTCAGGTTGTATCCCTCAACATCAGGAGCCAGAGGCTGAATGTCCTAAAAAACCCATCCGGAGGAAGCTATCTGTATCTCCTGCAAACCCAGATGAGGGCAGAGCCGTTCCTGTGCCGTCCCATTACCCACCTGCGCTTCAGGAAGTATTACGAGATGAGGGCATGTTCCCACTACAGTACACTCCTCAGGGCCAGCCACACAGCTCCAGCACCTTTGATCCGAACTCGACATTCGACATCGGTCATACCGAGGACACAAATACTGCCAGTGCCGCTAATGACACTGTGATTCTATCACCTGAGCCACCCAGGAACACGACACTCCAGGCGCTACAAGCTAACAATGGGAAAGAGCCGGCTAAAAGGTATCAAAATCGGTATTGATAGTAAGCTTGACCCAACAACACTTTCTAATTGTATTTAATAATGTGAACCAAGTAGACTTGTTTCGACTGGCTTGAATAAATATCCCAAAAACTCTTCCTAGGTCGGAAATTCCGTCGCTTTTAGACCTGCGACGATCCAAACCCTCTTATATGGCCATGACCTCAGCTGCTAAGGGCAAGCGCAAATTCTGGTATGTGTGTGTGTTTATTGGGGGATGTGTTCACTGGGGCATTAAAAGGAGCCATTTAGATCGTGGCTCATTGACATTTCGCACTCTTGGTATTTGCCAAAATCTCACTTGGTGTGCGTGTTTGCGTGCAACAGTTCCAACAGTGGGAAAGAGGACCATTCTCAAGCCGTAGCCGCAGCTCCCAAGCGTATAAAGAGAGAACCCTGCGAGGCATCTAAACCACTACGAATCCGACGTTTTGAAGGTTAGTACGACCGCATCGCTCTCCATACGTGAATAATTGCAGTTACCCTCTACAGGCTTTCCATTTGTATCTTGGATGCGGAACATAAGCGTCTCTTATTATATTCCATTTATGAAGTCCTCACATAATCCATTATGTTTGGTAAAGTATTCTAATAGTGTAATGGGCGGGCCGGCTGACAGCTGTGAAATGATGTCAGGCTCACAGCCAGAAGCACACAATCTCCTACTCCCAGTGGTTTTCTCACACTTCCCTTCTCCTTAATAATAGAATGCCATAACTTCCCTGAATTTGCCTGTTCCATACTTCATTTAGCAGCCTGAAAAGTAAAAAGAATTCATATAAATGTATACCGGGAAATGCTAAAAAATAAAGTTAAAAAAACTGTTCCTGATATAGTAAAAAATTGACTCAACTGAAAATATAATTCAAAAATAATATAAAAGAAATTCTAAAATGTATAATGAACAATTGTTTAATACTTCTTGAAACTACTCATCTTAAACCCTTTATTCCCTTTCTCTTCCCTCACATCTAGTTTCTTCTGAGAATGAGCCGAGCCGAATAGTAGTACGGAGCGTGTCTGAAGGAAACCTCCATCAGCTTGACCAGCGCAAGCCCAAATCGGGCTCAATGGGGCCCGTGGCACTCTTTAAAAAAGCCACCAAGAGGATGTGAGAGATATCCACTGCTGTTAAAGGCACAGCTCTCTTCTTATTAAATGCGCTGTAGAAAAGGCTTAATCAAGGGTCTGGGGAACAAGAACAAAAACAATTTTAACCTTCAATATTTCTAGGATGTTGGAATTTTTTGTTAATTTTTAAGGAAATATGTATGTGCATAGAAAACTTATTCAGCCTAGCCTACCTTGAAGCACACATTAAAGTATTGTATTTCTACTGATGTTTGAGTGTTGTAAAGTCATTTGGTTTTATTGTTACTACTGAGTGAGTAGTGAGTAGTTTCTCCCATTTTTTTAATTGTTTTAATTAAAATATCTCAATCTAAAGATGAAACCAGGTCTGTTGTGTTTGATGTTTTTAAAAAACTAACAATGCTTTTTTATCTAGACTGATTTGTACGCATTGTCTCATGCGTTCCACCTGTTTACTAAACATCTAAAGGCAATACATTTACAGCAATTTGTTTTTCTTAAATGATGATGCTTGTTAGTATAAAAGAAGGTAAATAAATTAAAGGTTAAAAATTGATTTGAGTATAAAAAAATTGAATGAATTATTTAGTAAGAAAGTTGCACATCCACAGTTATATGGATACTCATGATTAAAGGGATACTCCACCTAAAAATGAAAATTCTGTCATGAATTACTCACCCTCTAGTTGTTCCAAACAAACATTATAAATGTCTTTGTTCTGATGAACATATAAGATATTTGGAAGAATGTTAGCAACTGACATTTCTGGGACATCATTGACTACCATAGTAGAAGAAACTATTGTATTTTTTTTGTTCTGTTGAACACAATTTGATATTAAGGAATTTATGAACAGTTGTCAAACACATTTGACAACCTTTTTAATTTTTTTCTACTATGGTAGTCAATGATGCCCCAGCGTTGTCAATTGATAACGTCATTCTTCAGTCTTTCAGTCTTGTTTCTTGCTGAACTGACGTTAAGCCAACTGAAACTTAAAGAATTCTGGAGACAAGTTTAAGGTCCATCTTGGTCTGTTTTCTGTATGCAGACCAAGATAACTAACCAATGCTAACCAATAGCTCTGTATGTCTTGTCTGTCAAAAAAAAAACCTTGTTGTTCATTCTCTTCTTTGCTTACTCAAGCTTTAATCCTCCTAGTAAACTAACGGTACTGTTTAGCGTGTTGACAAAATGTTTATATGCTCTCCTTGTAAGTCGCTTTGGATAAAAGCGTCTGCCAAATGAATAAATGTGTGTAATGTATGTATGCCATGCCATCTGTCCGAACCAAAAGAAAATTAAACCTCCCACTAGGAGTATGGCCTGTTTAATGCTCAAAGTCCTGGAAGAGACCACAAAATTAAAATAATGTTATTTAAGAACTCCAAATTCCAAACCCGTATGACTGACTTCTGTGAACAATGTTTTGCAGAATGTTAATGAATGGAAATCGTAGTAGTGTCAAAATCATTTCAGATTTTTGATTTCCATGGAAGTCATTTCATTTTGGAAAATCCTTTATTTGTAATGTTTGTCTTTTTTCTATAAAATTCTTTTTTAAACAGAACAGTTTCAGAAATACAGAGACATGTGTGCAATGAATAGCTTGCCTAATGTCATGCATAAAGAATTAACTGTAATTAATTTTGTTAATGAGACCATAATTAACAGATAATTATGTAACATTGCCTACAGGCTCATAGCATCTATAAATCTCTTGTGATAGCTTTAAAAAAATGCACTCGGTTTGGCTTTCCAGTAGGTGATGAAATTATAATCAAATGTCATTGTTGTTCATGTAAATGTGGCTGTCTTGCACAGAACAGAGAAACTGCATCTTTCTAATGTAGAATCCTATAAAGCCGTTTCGGAAAATAACAATATTTTACATTAAAGCTTTATGATAACTTAAATAATCGGAGCACACTGCATAATATTAGCCACTTTGCTCGCGGCATATTTTCTATAATCGCTTGAGTGCAAAGCAGAAATTGGAAGCTTGTAAACCAAGTAAAGATGCTGCAGTTATGGTTTGATAATTTTTTTCTACTAATTTGCACTCAAACAGCATTGTGCTTTTGTGGTATTTATCATTTGTGTTTAAATCATTCATAATTTTCCATTCATGTCTCAATGAAAGCATCTGCTAAATGAATACATGTAATAAACATTCTGTGCTCTATCCGATATGCAGAGTACTTTGTCAGTTTTCACAACAATGAATTGTACATTAAAAATCCTAAATAGTAAGTGTTAACACAAATTAATTTGCCTTCATTTGGAAAATTCACCTCACAAAAAAATCATGCCATAGTGTTGTAAATGAACACATGTCTGGCTGATCGTTCTTAATATAACCTGATAAAATTGTGTTTGAATGGTGGTGATATAAGCAGCCTTTATTTAACAGACAACATCTCATCTGAGTATTTGGGGCATTTGTGGCCTGGCGTGTATGATGAAATGTGTAAATATTGTTTACGTTTTACCAGAAGTTATGACTGTAATAAACACAACGCATCATGGGAAATGGGGAAAAGGTGGATGGAATAACATAACAGTAATGAAGCTATCAGTAACACATTGTGAGAAAGTCTGTGAAATTGATGTTTTGGAGGTTGGTTCTGGCTTCACTCCTCTCAACACCTGGAAAGTTACACTTTACTGCTCTCTAGGCTCACTGTAAAAAAATTTAAGCCTGCACAAAAAAAATTTAATTTACACTTGCTTTTTCTTGTTCACTCAACTTTTTGGAATAGAAGTTGTACTGACTTAAAACAACTAATTGGAGATAGAAAAAATAATTAATTTAGGATTATTAGTTTTAAGAGGTACAAAAAATTATGTTTAAGCCATTAGTTGTCACAACATAGTCAAGTTTACCTAATGAGCAACATAACAAAATATTTTTGTTGGCTGAACATAAATAAAGAATATCAATTAAAAATAAACAAATATATTTGTCTTTTACTGCAATTGTAGGCTACTTGTTTTCTGCCTCAAACAGACCAAAACTTTGATCAAATAACTGTTTGGACAGTTTGAGTTGAGTGCATTTATACCGGTTTTGGCGTTGGGTCATGCACTATACACGTCAACGTTGCATAAATTAAGCCACCAAGAACTAAAACACTAATCTTTAAAAGAAAAACAAATAAGAAACACAGAATTGAACATGCTGCAGTGCATCTTGGGAACTTTCAAACTCTTGCTATATTGTTTGTTCAGTATACACTGTTTTGTAAGTGGGACAAACTTTCTGATGAATTTTGGCTCAAAACTTGAGAATCTAAATCCAATCAACAAAATTATCTTCGTTTAGGCTCATTTTGTTTAGTAAATGCAAAACAATCATTTGACTCCTTTAACTAAAAATTCTATGTTCACTTACTGAACTTACCTATTACTTATTTGTCTTTGTAGGGAGAACATTTTGCAAGTTGGATTATTTACAGTATTAGGCCTACATTGACCTAACTCAATTTTTTACATTTATATAGGTCTTTTTGAGTGAATTTTCAAAGAAATTTTCACACAACTCATATTTTTAAGTTAATGAGGAAAATGTTTGGTTACAATGAATGAACTTATTAAAAGAAGTTCTGTGAACTATTTCATGGACTTTTGCTCAACCAACACAACGAATTTAGTTGTTTGAACTTTTTTGAGTTGGGTTTTTTTACAGTGCTGTTCTCATGGCTTTTAGATATGACATTATCAAATTCACAAATTCTTCATACAGTATATTATATTTGTTAAAATGGTTTATTGGTGTAATGGGCAGAACACCTGACAGCTGTGAAGCTTTGTCAAAGGCATGCCAAAACACCAATTCTTTCTTTCTATGATATAATGACAATATGCTATGTTCATAAGTTAAATACCATTGAATAAATTTTGCCTACTTTGAAAGATTTTTTTTACATGTGAATAAGCAGATTTATTTATTTTTTGAGAAAAAAGGAAATTGTCACAACGCATTTATGAGATATGCAAAAGAAAAATAGCAACATTAGTAACACAGAAACAGCAACAACAGTACATAGAGACCATAACACAATAGAATACAGTACACAATGATTTAAATAAGGGCCTATGGGTATAAAAAAATTAAGAAATACAATACAATAAACATAAGATAAAGATATAGAGAGTGTAAAGCTATGTATGTGAAATCTAATTTGTGAAAGCATGCATCTCTCATATAATTATTTTTATTTAGAGAGACTTTAGGATAAATGTTATTTTTGAACATTTTTAACCTGGTATTTTTTGCTATATGTTTTGCGATATATTTTGCTATATATTTAAAACAAATGAATTTGTACAGTTGCCAAACGAAAATGCCAATGATTATTGGTGGCAGTTTTGAAATGCAGACTAAACAGTAATGGGATCTACTTGGTTAAGTTGCTGCTTTCATACTCCCACAGCCAAACATTACAAAAGACTGATGTTGAACATGCAATTGGATACCCGCCTCCCCTTTTATTGTTCTTTAAGCTCTGATCTCCAGGGTGAAAGACAGTGCCAGCTATAATAATGAAAGCATCTCTTCTGCAAGTTTGAAACCGGCCTCATCACTGACAGTTTGCTTTCATTATGAGCCTTATTTTTTTAGCTTTAGATTGCTCAAAGCATGCATCACGAAAATATGAGCACTGACGCTCTCTGTATTTCTGGGTCTGTCTTTTCCCACCCTCTCTCTCTTCTCTCCTCTCATTCACAAAAACCTTGTCACTGAGCGTTTTCACCACGTTTTTTTCTAAAGGGGCGGGTCGTGACTAAAGTTTATTAACTTCTTCTGAGCCAATGAGCTGACTGCCCTGTTTCTAAGATTGTCCAATGAGACAAAGTGAGAGGTTGGAGGTGGATGTTGCTTAGCAACTGCAGGTAGAATCTGGTATCACGTTGAAGTCATTGTCTTATCTGAGGCCCACATGAGACATCACATGTATTGTTTTGTGATATAAATGGTTAAAAAAAGATACACGTGTAAATTGTGTCAAAAGGTACAAAGTTGTTTTGTTGTGTGACTTTTATTAGATTTAAACCAAACTGTTGTTTTGCACCCCCTGCATTAAGGCCAGTGAAATAACCACACTTGCATTTTGTGTCAGCTTTTTTCGAGTTGACTCCTTTCATATTCACAAATAAACTTGTATCTGAACTCAGGACCTGATCAAATCTACAAAACTTAGTGTGGGGGAAACTCCAGTTTGTAATGAAATGATCACTGGATCTTTGGGGAATTCATGGACCTCAGTTATGTTCTTTTTTCCTCAAGTCCCAGTTTAAATTTTTTTATAAAATTTGCAAAAAAAGCCAAATACTCTTCCTGAAAGGTGCACTGATAACTGAGTATAGAAATACTTCTGACTATTAAATGATAAAATTACCAGTTTATCAAGAGATAACGAATACACATGAACGAGATGTGGCTAGTGACAGACGGCAAAACCGAGAATTGACAAAGAAAGGAAGTAAAACTAAATGATTTTGGGTGGGCGTTTTAAGAATTTCAATCCAGATTGCACCTCGCAGGTTTCGTGACAGGTGAGTGGCGGAACACGCCCCCACCTCAGCGTAAACAAACACACACAGTGCCTCCTACGATGCGACGTAGCATCTCTCCTCCACCAGCCAGCGCACATCACAGATGCCATACTTTTGTGCTCTGCTAATTACAGATTTCAGCACCACTGTACTACTAACACGAGAGAGAGGAATTTAGGTTTGCCAGTAAGACCTCGCATTATGCTTCAGCTGTGAATAGTTCCTGTACAGCCCCGTGATCGTGCATTTTACTACTCGACTAATTTTACATTTGACCTAAAGTTATATTACACAGATTTATTTGTGGGCGTGCAATGTCATAATGCATCATATTGACTACATGTGAAAGTGATGTGAGGCCAAGTATCGTGTTCCATATTCGGGATTTGTGCTCTGCATTTAACCCATCCAAGTGCACACACACAGCAGTGAGTAACACACACACACCCAGAGCAGTGAGCAGCCATTGCTGCGGTGCCCGGGGAGCAGTGCCTTGCTCAAGGGTCTCACCTCAGCCGTGGTATTGAAGGTGGAGGAGAGCGCTGATCATTCATTCCCCCACCTACAATCCCTGCTGGTACTCAGGCTCGAACCGGCAACGTTTGGGTTACAAGTCTGAGTCTCTAACCATTAGGCCACCACTGCATGTGGAGCATGTGCAGATGGCAAAACACACAATCGACACAAGATTAATAGTTATATTCAGACCACAGCCGAAAAACACTACTCTGTTATTAATAGCTGAAAGCATGTTGAAATTAGCCAAAATATTTTAAAGACAGACACGCAACGAGTGGGGAATGACAGGCTTTTAAATTCTGCAGGTATCTGTGTAGTTCTGCATCATATAATTATTATCATTGTGTTTTTATCTAAACCTAAAATTTGTCTTCTTTGATGTCTGGATCATCTTTAACAGAAATGGCAATAACTTAAAAGACTTCAGAGAATACAGTGTGTTGGGGTAACACGATATAAAAATAAATGATTCAGGGCAAATGATTGATTTGAAAGGAATTTGAAATTGAAATGAAAAAATAAGATGAATGGAACATGCCGAGGGTGAGAGCGACAGGGAGAGATGTAGAAAAAGCCGAATGATAGTTGAATGGACTAAAAGGATGAAGATAATGAATAAGTGTGATTTAATTAGCAGGAACACCTGAGACTAGACCAGAAATGGATGTTGACTCAATGATGGCCTTAACAGGAGTTGCATAAAATGCCCCTGATAGCCACAAGCCTTTAGAGAGCACGCAAGAATAGAGACCAAGGATAAAAATGATAAAAGAAGGACCAGAAAGATCTGCGACCGGCGTGAGCATTTCCAAGCGCTGATTTGAGGCATTTCATTATCTTTTTTATCATTGAAAGAACAATGATGATGAACAGTGTAACATCAAGGTGTGATTACCTGTCAGTGATGTGAGAAAAAAGTTGACTAAGACTAAGTGTAAATGAGACGATGTGCTTTTTGATTAAAGTAATATGTCTGTTTCAACATATTACTACATGTCACTTTCATTTATCAATACAGTAATAACAATGTGAAAAGACTGAAAGCTTGACAAGAAACATGAAAACAAATCAAAATCGTTATCACATTTTTTTTTTACTTTTCCTAAATACATGTACAAATATTACTGTTGTATTGCTTAAGAGTGAATATGAACTTGATTTTTGGCAGTATTTTTGATCTGAAAAATGCAGAACATCTTTTCTGTAATTTTGACCTGTGTCCCCAGTTTTCATTTTCTGCAAATAAATGCAAATAGAAACAATATTTATATTTTAAATTTGGGAAAAATATTGTTAGTAGTTCACAGGATGAAACAAAAATGTTCATTTATATATACCTAATAAATAGTAAATTCAGAAAAACAGAAAATAATGTTAATTATGGTTTCTTATTTTTTTCCGCAGCTGAATGTCCCACTGCAGCCTTTTAATTTTGCTATATGTGCATGCAGGTTAAAGCTCATAAAAATACAATTCTCTTTATATGGTACCTGCTGGGGATTTTTTTATGCAAACCACAAACAGGTGTGCATGTAACAATTCTCATGATGCATTAGCTTTCTGAAATTCATTTATAAAATACTTGCAAAATATGGCAATCTAAGGCAATGTGGAAAAAAATAAATGCAGATTCATCCAAATGTATTAAAAACATTTTTGTAAACAAAATACAGATATACATATAGATATAATTTTTTACATTGTTAGACTGATCATGCAAAAATGCTTCCTCATATTTCAGGAGACTTAATGCAGTTATATATATCAACTTTACAACATACATTCTTGAAATTAAATATTACATTTTTATATTTCTCAAAAATCTCAAAAATTATAATTTATAAAAAAAGATAATCAATTATTATTCATATTATTAAAATAATAAATGAGACTATTATTTGAAAAAATATATAAAATAAGTGAATAGCCCAGGGAAATTATTAATTTGAGGAGAAATGTTTGAATTCATATTGAAACCTTGCATAAATGTAGCTATTTGTTAAATACTTTGCAAGTCTAAGCACATTGACACAGCTGATATATCTTCTGAAACACTATAGGAGACATGTGAGATTACTGGGGTCTTTTTGTATGGAGAAAAATCTGAGAAGGTGGGGATTTAAAAAATTTGATCTCCATTAAATTTCATTGCTGTCTATGCAAATCAGTTTGAATATTAAGAGATCACATTAATGATTTTTCCTTATTACGTATATGTTGCGGGGAATTTATCACCAAGTTTGTGACTGTCATATAAAGGATTGTGAAATAGGAATGTTTCAGCACGCTAAATCCCAGCTTTCAGAGTGGAAAATATTCAAATAGATGGTATGGAAATCCTTGGATAAGCTAAGATTTGAAATGTAAAGCAGGGAACATGGGAGATCGACCTGCTCCCTAATGCTCCTGCAAGCTCCACCACTCAGACGAATATCAAAATTCCTGGAGCAGGGAGAGAATCTGCGGATCTGGCGCGTTTTCCGAAATCAGACCCAGTGAAATGGGACCACCGGTCCACCACTACCTAGCGGCCCACGGCATAAAGGTAAGTGCAAAGGGGGTTAGCATGCTGATGCAATATTAGGTCCATAAGAGGTGCCATCAAAACGCTACCTTGCAGATGCAGGGACTAGACGTGCAGATGAGATGCTTGTTCATACAAAGCTTAGAAGTAATTACGGATCTGTCTCCAGATGAGAATAACGAGAATGTGCTCCGAATGCTCGTCGTGTTGAACTGTCACGATCACAAACCTTTCGAACAAAAGGTGTGTCGTTACGTCACAGGGCAGTGAGAGGCCAAGGGCTGAGTGAAAACAGTGCAGCTTCCATTCAAATATATTCAAACCAAACTGCAAGAACACCACAATATCCCATCGCATGACAGCAGGCAATGGTATTCAGAGTATGGATCACCTGAAGGGCAAAGACAATGTGTGTAGTTATGGTTACGTATGTTTACGTAGGTGCAGCTATTGATGGTTCTTTCATAGGCGTTGGAGAATCTCGGGGAGGATTGTTGAGGTGTTTGATTCCCATGCAGCTGCTTATTGTTTTTATTCATTCTTCTTTTATCATCTATGCTCCGGTGTACGGTGTACAATGCCTTGCCTTGCCTAAATGGCATTACTAAAGTGGTTTGTCCCCTACTTAACACTTCAGTGGGTCAATGAACAGGCCAAACAAATGGAGCATTGGTGTTGATGAGTCAGCCCCTAGCGACCTCCCTCTTATTGTGAGGACACCTAACGGCTGCCTATTGCGTTGCCATGGCATCCACACCAAACCATAGCTACAGCTGTATCCTGAGGGTGAAAATGTTCTGAGATTTGACAGTGAAATGAAAAATGGCACGTAATCTCCACACCGGATTCGATTGTTAGCGTGGACATCCTCATTGAGGATTTTATTGTCGTGTTTTACCTGTAGGGGTGATTCATTCATTTCTGAAATTTTTTGGTGAAATTCAGTTGGGTGAGTCACAAAGGACCACCGCTGATTAGGTAACGCCAGGCGTTGGAAACCAAGGGCAAATGTCCATCCCGTCACGACAAGCTGACATTTGCCAAGGTTTGACGATAAACATCTGGTCTCTGGCAACGAGGAGAGGAGTCTCGGTGCAAACGTTCTTGTAGGCTTTCTTTCTGCTTCTCTCAGTAATGCTCTCTCTTTTACCAAATATAGCTGTAGAATAATGAAAACAATATCCAGTTTATATCTGCAAGTTAGTGAGACACCCACTCTCATTTGCAGCGAGAGCAAATGACCCTGGGGATGAGTCATAACATCACTTTAAGGCTGTTTTATTCTCTCCTCACAAACACAGTCAAATCCAGAATGCTAAGGTATTCTTATGAGATATATACGGGCAAAGAGCTTCGCTACCCTGCAGAGCCCTAAGCCCCACTGTTCTTCCCCTCTGTGCCCTTCCAAATCATGCCTCTCTTTGAACGTTTCCATTGAACGCAGCATTTTACCCAAAGGGAGTGAGACTGAGAGCCAATGAGATGCTGGCGTACATTAAAGCTCAGACAGTGTGTTACGTTGGCATTGCAAACGTTTAAAACAGTTTTTGCTTTTTGTTTTAACAAATAATTTTCAGATTTAAGAATGTACATGGTAACTAGGACTTTTTTCAATAAAGTACTGGGTGCCCTGCAAAACTTCTTTTACGCATACTGCATATTTCTTCTGTTTTGCATAGTTATCATGAATATGTTGTTGTTTATAATATTTTAGACGAACAATTATATTAACAAATCTCAATCGACCAACATAAGTCCCCTTTAAATAACATACCTGTTTGACCACTCCCAACTATACAGCCGCAGGGTAAAAGCTAAAGTGTTAACAGTCTCTGTCTTATCAGACTACATCGACTTTCCTTAGTTTAAAAGAAGAAAAGAATCAAAGGGGGGCTGACTGTAATCGGATCCCGTTTCCAGGAGTCTGAGAAGATTTCGATGAAGTAATATTATACGTCGGTCCCAGCTTGAGCCAAACAAAGGTGCGCAGCCAACCGCCAGAGCAGAGCATGTCATCTAAATAGTGCAGGCTTCTTTTTGCAGTTTATTACATCCAACTGCTTTGTGTTGGTCGAGTTTGGCTGGGAGGTGGCACAAAGGAGGCAGTTTGTTCACCCTCGACAAGCATGCTTTTATTTGCAGCGGCCCTTTGATGTATAGAGAGGGAAGCATTTGGAGTAGGATATCCCTAACACATCAACAGGGACGAAATCCCACTCTTTTAGTAGGCCTATTGTCTTAAACAATTCCCGGCCTTTCAGCAAATACCTCTTTTATTCACTTTCATGGCCTTACATTAGGCCATTGAGCAACTGTCTATTATCACAGTGTGATGGAGAAAGCCGCATGCGTGTGTGTGCGTGTGTGTGTGTGTGTGAGCGTGTGTGTGTGCGTGTGTGCGCGTGTGCGTTTTTTTGATTGTATGCGTGGCAAACGTGAGAGGGATGGACGTGTTGGAAATTGCCGTACAGCATAACAGAACTAAGTGGCATCACGCCAAGTGTACGCATGTTTGTTCAGTGTCAAAACAGAATTACAGGCCTAACAACAGCATTCAATTTGTGCCTGTGGAAGCTAAAATAACAAATCCAGTCAAGTGAGTGATACGCCCGTACAAAGATATCTACATTTAGCAGATATCTGCTCTTCACGTATATTTAGAATGATGATTTAACAAAGAAATGCTGGAATAATTTGCACTAGGTTTTGTTGTTACAACAGTTAAATGTAAAAATATGCCTTTATTGAAAGTGAGGTAGCTCATTGTCTCACTTTCAGTTTAGGGAATTGACTATGCAGTGCTATAAAATGCTGTCACTCTCACACAGCGTAAACACTTTTTGTTAAGAAAATGTAAATTGGCATAACTGAGAATTGAAACATTTGTGATTATGTATTACATATTTTGGACAGTTCCAAATATTTGTATTATGCTTTCTGCAAACAAATCAAATTAAAATGCTTTCGTTCTATTAGCTCCATTTAATGGATTTAATTATTAAAATCTATACCGCAGAATTCCACTAAGTTTTCCCACAAATCAACACAGATAATGCAGAAAAAAGTCTACAAATTCTGTCTGGGCATGGTAATCAGTTTTAATAAAGTATTAATTCTCCTATTTTTTTTTGTTCATTCTATTTACTTGTCTTTTACAATGTGCGACGTCTTGTGAACTTTATTAGGAAACTTTTTTGCAACTGCCAATACTACCACCACAAGAGACCAAAATCTGACTCAAATGGCCACTGACTAAACAGATGAACAAATACATAAACAGCTATGCACTTAAGACTTGCAGCTCTTACGTGTCAGACTTTCTACAAACAACAACAGTCTTTCATGTCTTGGCATCTAACGATGTAAAGTGATTAATAGTTTAATTTTTGATTTTTATTTTGTCTATTTAGCAGCATTGTGCTTTATCAGGAGGACTATAAAGCAGTGTTGCTTATGGTTGTATTAACAGCTCAATATTAGATGTCTGTGTACTCCAAAATGCAAATAGACAAAGCCTCACTGCTGCTGGCCCTTAGATTCCAAACCTTCACCATTGAAAAGCATGCAAAGTAGACTAGTCAAATAAACTTCACCTCAGAATCTGTGGGTGGGGGGACATAAGTTCTAGTCATAATAAATGTTGTCCTTATTTATTGAATAAAATATAAACGTTCAAGTTATTAATCGCACTCCAATGTAAAGCCACTAGGTTTCTAAAGAAAAGTTTAGATTCTCTACAAGCAAGTGAACGCACGCAGTATATTTGATATGCGAATGTGTCAGATTGAAAGTGGTGGACATGTAAAAACCTTTCTAAATAAAGCAGTACATGCAGTATAATGGTGTCAAAGAAAGCAAAATGGGCCTTTTGCTATATGATGTATATTTTAAAACAGTGTTATGGAAGTATATCACTTTGTATCATGATTATATCAAATCATACACTTGCATCAACTTTTCATAACCTGGTACAGTGGTTCTCAAACTGGGGGCCATCGATCCAGGGGGGCATAGATTTTGTGCCATTTTATGAAATATATTTTATGCAATCAAACATCAGAAAATAAGACCACCAACCAAAAGAAGTGATATTCCAGCATTGTATTACTGAATATGTTTTAGGTTTTATAAAATTCTAAGTTTAAGATTATACGTTTTTATTTGGGGGCCGCAAAGGGATGCACCCTTACAACAAACAAATTTGAGAACCACTGACCCAGTACAGCATGTGTGTGAATATATGTCTGAGTGTGCATGTGTGCTTGTCTATGCGCAAATTTGCATGAGCATAAAAACGTTCAAACACTCTTGTCGCTCAAATTTTACATTGTTGTGTATTATTGTTTTACACATTAATGGTACACAACTTATTTTGCTGTGCATATGCACATGTATACAAATGATAGTTCAGAGCTTGTAAAATGCTAGCATTGCTATGTGCATGCCAGGAATACTGGTGTCAGGAACACATTTAAACTTAGCATTAATAACAGAACTGAAAGAAAAACAGCCTCCAGTACTGCTCGCTCCCCTCAATTAAGATTAACAATGGGATTGCTTTAAGCTACATCAGTGTTCGTTTTACAGTTTACACCACTACATATATACAGTATATGTTTTCTTACAATTGCCAAGAAGCTTCACAGCCGGCTGCTAGCCATGTCATGTTGATATGTAAATTTTGCTAGTAGCCAGAAGCTGTTGCCTTCTAGAGAGAAATACCATAAGAGTGGGTGGTGCTGATTGATTCGAATGCTGACTGCTTTGAAGTCTTTGATCTTAAACATGACCGTTTTACTTTTTTACTGAATAAAATGAACAATTATTGTGAATTGGTTTTACATGAAAGAAAGGGTAAAGATTATTGCTTATTTCAATGCATAAAGATGGGAGACAGACAGGAGTCATCACAGAATATTATTTACATAATATGTATAAATGTTATAGTTTATTCAGGAATAGTGACAAAGAATGACAAAACTAACAAAAAGTCAATCTGACATGTTTACTCGCACATCATCTCCAGTCATTACAACTTTAACATCATCACAGGTTTTAACACTGTATGGTGACTCATTATAAATACACATCCACCTCCCCATGTGATTCAGTCATTGACACTTGTTGATCACCATCCACTGAAAATGCTTTGGATTCACATCCAAGATCTTCAACTACAGGGAAACGTTTCAGGCACATTTTGTTACAAACAACATGTAAAACTGAAATCGTCTGTATGAGAGAGTTGAATTTGTAGTTGTAGGATGTCATGGTCCATGCTGAGAGTTACGTACGTTTGTAGTTAACGGTTAAAATGAGGGACGATTGGGGCGAATGAGACATAGAAGCATCAGAAAAGAGGCGGGAGAGTATGAGAATGAGTGAGCGATATCGAAATCAGAGTGAAAGAATGATAGATATCCCCACAGCCATACAGAAGATAGGATCCATTCTTCCACTAACACGTGCACACGCCCACTGCTGAGGGTTATTTTTACCGCCAGGTACTGTGTGAGTTGTGACGTGCAAGCCCCATTACTGATATTTATGGAACACAAATTGAAACGAGAAATGATACGGCATTCCCTGAGGACCCATCTACTCTTAATAGTGGTCGGTAAATGGAGTGAAGAAGGGGGCTCAAAAATGCTGACGGTGCAATTCTTTTTGGCAGCCGTACACTTCAGTTCTCATAATGATTTTGGAGACTGGGCGAAGCCCAAATGTAATTAGGCATGACAAGCAGCTCAGTTGACCTGCATAAAGACAACAACACAAAACTCGTGTGTTCAGATAAGAAACTGTCACGACTGGCGTGCAAGAGAGAAGAACCCAAGCGCAGGCAGGCAGTGAAGGGGTTAACAGAAAATATTTATTTACAAAAACACACAAAACAAAACCCACGAGGGGGTATAAAACAGGAACTAAACTAAGAAACAAACTTGAAATAAAAGACTTCCCACGAGGGGGGCAAAATGAAAACAAGAACACTAAACCAAACTAAAGGACACGACCAAACGTCTTAAATCATAAAACACAAAACTCACGAAACACGAACAGGGCAAGGACCAGGAACATGGGTGAGAGCACAAACATAATCCACACAGTACAATCCACGAGCACAGGACAAAGAAACATGAGGGTATTTAAAGGGAAGACAAACGAGGGATAACGACACGGGGCAGGTGTGGGTAATCAAACACTTAGGGAAAGATAACGAGGAAACAAGAGGAATGGGGCCAATGACAAGACACTGGAGAGAACGTATATTACTGTCAAATGACAATAATATGTTTCTCTCCACACATAACCAAAGACTTTGTCATGGCTCTGCTACAGGACCAAGAAAAACATGACTAAGGAAGCAGAGCCATGACAGAAGCCCCCCCTTTAATGAGCACCTCCAGTTGCTCACCAAGGGGTAGACTGACGAGACAGGGCAGACTGAGACAAAGACAAAAACCAGACAAACATGGTGAACATGACAAGGGGTAGACAGGACAACAAGACTACAGGACTGGGGTGGCACAACAAAAACAACAAACATGGGAGGGGGGGCGGGGCAAAACAAGGGTTCACAGGGGGCACAAATTCAGGACGCACCACGGAAAAGTAATATCAACAAATTCAACTACTCAAAAAATCTATATTGATAGATCAGTCCAACAGCGTGGGTATGGAAAACATCCCCAGCCCCAACACAACGGCTATGTATCTAGAGCGCTCAGATCAGAAATGTCGATTCGCTAAAAGACTTCTATCAGTTGGTAGGACTGTGTGATTTTAAGAGGAAGCCAGTTCCCGGGCGAACAGTCCTTTCGCCCTGCAGAGTGCAGTCTCCCCTGAGACTACGATACAGACACCAGGCTGACGCCGGCTGGACCGGGCTTGACGCCGGCTGGAAGGCCGGCTGGAAGGCCGGCTGGACAGGGCTTTACGCCGGCTGGACAGGGCTTGATGCCGGCTGGAAGGCTGGCTGGATAGGGCTTGACGCCGGCTGGAAGGCCGGCTGGACAGGGCTTGACGCCGGCTGGAAGGCCGGCCGGACATGGGCTTGACGCCGCGAGCCGACTGCGGACTAGCTGGATCCCGGACTGGTAGGACTGCGCGGGCTGGATACGCTGGGACGCGTAAGACTGGACGCCGGCTGGATCACCGGACTGGACGCCGGCTGGATCACCGGACTGGACGCCGGCTGGATCACCGGACTGGACGCCGGCTGGATCACCGGACTGGACGCCGGCTAGGATCACCGGACTGGACGCCGGCTGGATCACCGGACTGGACGCCGGCTGGACACCGGACTGGACCGGCTGGATCACCGGACTGGACGCCGGCTGGATCACCGGACTGGACGCCGGCTGGATCACCGGACTGGACGCCGGCTGGATCACCGGACTGGAGCGCCGGCTGGATCACCGGACTGGAGCGCCGGCTGGTTCACCGGACTGACCAGACGCCGACTGCAAGCTGAACAGATACACCGGACTGGAGCCAGGACTGGATCACCGGACTGGACGCCGGTGATCACCGGACTGGACGCCGGCTGATCACCGGACTGGACGCCGGCTCGATCACCGGACCTGGACGCCGGCATGGATCACCGGACGTAGGCCGATCCACCGGAAGGTGGCTGCAACTGTGCGATGGATCCACCGGACTGGACGCCGGCTCGATCACCGGACTGGACGCCGGCATGGATCACCGGACTGGACGCCGGCTGATCACCGGGACTTGACGCCGGCTCGATCACCGGACTGGACGCCGGCTCGATCACCGGACTGGGCACGCCGGACTGACCGGCTGGATCACCGGACTGGACGCCGGCTGGACACCGGACTGGACGCCGGCTGGATCACCGGACTGGACGCCGGCTGGATCACCGGACTGGACGCCGGCTGGATCACCGGACTGATCCGCTGACCAGGACCTGGACACAAGACTGGACACAAGACTGGACACAGGCCTGGACACATGACTGGACAAAGACTGGACACAAGACTGGACACGGGACTGGACACAGCTGGACTACGGATAGCACAGGACCGGACACAGGAACGGACACAGGAACGGACACAGGACTGGACACAGGACCGGACACAGGACTGGACACAGGACTGGACCTCGGCCTGGACACATGACTAGACAAAAGACTGGACACAAGACTAGACACAAGACTAGACACAGGACTGGACACAGGACTGGACACAAGACTGGACGCCGGCTGGATCGCCGGCTGCACCGGACTGAACGCCGGCTGCCGGACGGACCGGGACCGGACGGAGCCGGCTGCACCGGACTGGATGCCGGCTGCACCGGACTGGATGCCGGCTGGATCCACCGGCTGGGCGGTGCAGCATCTCCCTCCTCTTTCTTCTTCTTCGCCCGGCCCACAGACGTGTGGCCGGTGCTGGAGAAGCGATGGGGAAGCCCGTATAAGCTCCGACCGGAAGGAGTCGGATCGGGGAGTCCCATGACTCCCTTCGTCTGCGCCGGCCACGGATGCTGATGGGGATGGAGAGGAGCTGCCGGGGAAGAGGCGGACGGTGCGGCCATGCCGATGACCCCGATCTCCATGACGCAGATCCTCCGGGATCGCGGGTAGGGAGATGGATTGGGTTGGGCGAGACCCTGGACTCCGGGCGGTTCATGGCATATCTCACCGTGCACTCGAAGTCCAGTGGTCTCAGCATCCTCATCTCCGCCCGCGACAGAGGGTCCCTGAGGCCACCGTTGAACAGGACCGTGAGTTCCGCCTCCCCAAAAACCACCTGCTCTGTATAAACTGCCTCCTCTGCAGCCTTTAGGAAGCGGTCGACATAGTTCATGATATTGTCATCTCCCTGACGGTGGCTGCAGAGGAGGTGAGTCTGGCGGGATCGTTGGGTGGACATGCTGCCTGCTGGGTTCAGTTCTGGCTCGTGGATTCTGTCACGAATGTCGTGGCTGAAGAGAGAACCCAAGCGCAGACAGGCAGTGAAGGGGTTAACAAATATTTATTGACACAAAACACACAAAACAAAACCCACAAGGGGGTAAAAACAGGAACTAAACTAAGAAACAAACTTGAAATAAAAGACTTCCCACGAGGGGGCAAAACAAGAACAGTAAAACTAAACTAAATGACACGACCAAACGTCTTAAATCATAAAACACAAAACTCACGAAACACGAACAGGGCAAGGACCAGGAACATAGGTGAGAGCACAAACATAATCCACACGATACAATCCACGAGCACAAGACAAAGAAACAAGAGGGTATTTAAAGGGAAGACAAACGAGGGATAACGACACGGGGCAGGTGTGGGTAATCAAACACTTAGGGAAAGATAACGAGGAAACAAGAGGAATGGGGCCAATGACAAGACACTGGAGAGAACGTATATTACTGTCAATGGACAATAATATGTTTCTCTCCACACATAACCAAAGACTTTGTCATGGCTCTGCTACAGGACCAAGAAAAACATGACTAAGGAAGCAGAGCCATGACAAACCAACGAGATTTATTACGTAATGAGACAACACTGATATTTATTTGGAGAACCCACTTTACGAGTTACAAGATAGGCCCCTTTTATACCCAATTCTTCTTTTACTGTCATGTCAAATCAATGTGAATCAACTTACGAAATATCCTAACAAAAAAGACATAAAACATCCAAGTTAAACAATCAGAACCAAAAACTGTTGTACTACATAATAACAATGACATTATGACCCCAAATAAATGTTATAACAGCTGTATATTATAAAAGGCACCAGAGTTTCGTTTTAGTTCTTCTCATTTCAAACAATTTCTAAGTTGTAATGTACAGTAAATCTCAGTGTTTTTGTGCTATAATGCCCCACGCCAAAAGATCAGAGGTCAGCTGAGAGCTGGACAGGTGGGTGTGGTCTTCGGTAGGAGAAGGTGGAGATGGTCTAATTGACCTGTAGTTTGAGGTTCTGGGTATCTGTGTTTAGGAGGTGGGAGGGCATGGGTGGTGCAGAGGGCCGAGTGTGAGTCATCCAGGGAGCCTGTGAAATCTGTGGGAGCGCAGAAAGAACGGAGGAGAGGAAAGGACTACTGGAGTGATGAAATGATGCAGCTTTGAGAAAAAGAAGAGGAAGTGACGACGAGTTAATCTGAGGGAGGTTCTGGATGCTGTCTTTAGAAACATGATGTACTCTCCTTAAACAATGAGGTAGATTTTTGTTCCGTTTACTCACTTGAGGGTGCCTGTCCCTAAGCAACACATCCATCCTTCATACATCTTAGAAGTCTTCATTTAAAATGCCTATATTGCACAAACTATATGCACCTGCATTGGTTTATTCAACCTTGAGTCATTCATTTGTTCATTTGGTTTTTCTCCATTTTCTGAGACTATTCTGGTTGATCCTTATGCGATCATGAAGACGTGTAAGTGCACCAAGACCTGCAAGTGCGAAAAGAGACATGAAGGGATCAATATGAGGCAAGAAACTCAGTAACAGACAAAAGTTAATTGTAACAATGCTTACAAACACCTGTCATAATCACCTAAAGAAACGTTGTCAACGTAGGGATAATATGTTACATTTTAAAGGCTTTAAAAAAGGAGAGGCTATGTCTTTAAGACTGTCATTCCACTTGATAGTAATTGATTCAATGTTCATAAAACAGAAGTTACTTGTGTCAGTTTACTTAGCGTGACCTAATGTGAAATTATCCGAAAAAATGTTGTTTCAAATTTAATTAAGTCTTAACAGCAGACAGCTTTTCTTTACAGCAAAAACACAGCGCCTGTTCCCATGTCAGGATCAATTGTTGTGTACATTCTCTTATATTACAAAACATCCTTTGCGGTATACATCATTTCTGAATACAAGGCTATAGGTCTGTGTTGACTTGTTGAATCAAAACACTTGAATCAAACCTTCTGTAGGTACACTTATAGGAAACGAAGTTTGCTACAAAAGGAGTTTATGTGAGCAAGGGATAAGTCCACTGATTTGTCTTTAAAAAAATATTATTGGCTTTTTGCCTCCTTTTTTCTCCTGTGTTGACCAAGCATACTGTTTACTGTCCCTGTGAGTTATAAATACAATACTGTTTCATTTCTTTTACAACTCTCCAGCTCGAGCGAATCTTGGCTCATGCGGGTAAATACCACCTATTACTCATGTTACTTTCCAGCACATTTGTAGGACACATGCAAGCATAGCGCCTCGTCACTGCATAACAATTAGATGTCTGAGTGTTCACCGCGCAACTGATGGAATTTTACTGATAAAAGACAACGTGGATTTCGTGACTTCAATTTCATTCTTTATGTCAAGATAAAGGCGAACGGGGGAAGAACGTTGTCATTTCTTTAAGTTGACAGCGTGCCTCAAGACGGACGAGGATTCGGCTTTTTTCTTTTTCTGTAGTACATACAAAACGAAGCTCAAAGGTGTATTGCACAGACGTAAGTATGGCACTGCACTTCAAACCATTTTCGTCTGTTTGGCTTTTAACACCACACAGCAGGCGCAGCAACAAGTCTCCCGAGAACTAAGTCCTACTTGGCAGAAAATAACATTGTGGAATTTGAGCTTACCTGACTTAGGTCTCCCTCAGCTGGGAAAAGAATCGGATTGAAATGTCGTGAAGTGTACCGGCTTCGCGTAATGTTGACATATGACGCGCAATGAAACCATAGGCGCATCAAAAAGTGCACATTGATATCTCGGATGCGCAACTTTTGTCACGGTCATTTCTTTTCCATTCAGCGTCTAGGGTTGAGATTTGTTGTAGCTGTTGGTCATTTGGTGAATTTGGTGCCCACCTAAACTTGACCGCCTTCGCTTATTTCAATCACGTAACGGCGTTTCTCTGAGCGAGGGCATTGCGTAAATCTGGATAGGGGTTTTCGGTAAATCGCGACTGCTTGCTATTTGTCCTGTCGGCACAGTCACCAAGGTGTTAGAGAGTTTAAGCACGCGGATATTGCAAAGGGTTATTAGATTCATAAGTCACCCAAGTGGTGGGCGATCTTCTGAGCACTGCAGAAGTTCTCATATGATGACTTCAAACAAGACACATTACCTACCAGCATCTGTTGGAGTGTGTGGATATTAAGACACTTCTATCTCCAGGACAGCATAGGGGAAAATGGTAAGTAGCATGGAAATACTATACTTAAAGGAATAATTACTCCAAATGGCATGGCTTGTGTTTACACTGTAGGATTGGAATGATAATATAAGATTTTTATAGATGACATGTACTGAGTGGTCTTGTGCTTATGGACCCTAAAGCTGAAGGCTACTTCTATGATGCTTTAGCGGTGGCAACACGAATGTAAAACTTTGTAACGGTGCCGTTTTCTGCGATTCGTTCATGGAGACAGAAATCTGAGCAAAGCAAACGCAGGCAAAATAATAGCCGTATAGAGAATGTGCATTCTAATTTATCTTTTGTGTGCGCTGTGTACCAATCTGCGCTTTAATGCCTGTCGGGCTTTTATCCTTTATACTAAATATTATTTTTTTTCTTTCCCCAAGTGTTCTGTCAGTGAAAAAGCAACATGTGTAGACATGTCCATCTGCCCTGCAGGACAAAAGCAGAGCATCAGTATACGCTTTACGGAGCGGAACCTATTGCCGTGTGATTTGGGGACATGTTTCTACCTTTTTGGGGGGACTCCTCTTTAGAGGGATATGACCGACTTTTGAAATAAGTGAGTATTTTGTTAAGAAAAGGATCGGTCAAAATGTGATCAAATATTAACAGGACGGGCTTGGCAAGCATATATTCACGTGACAAGGCGTGGGGAAGCAATAGAGTAAAGCAATATCAAGTGGCACTTAACGAAAGTATAGATTTTTGCCTCTAAGTAACCTTAGCTGTGCTATGATTTCAGCACTTTGGACAGAGGCACCGGAGTCGTTGAACGCTGCGGACTAACACGGAGTGGACTCGCCTTTTGTGTTTTGCAGTGCTTTTGCCAAAGCTAGGGAATTGCTTAACTTTTTCCTTCTTTCTTTTTTTTTGCTTGAGGAGGAAGACCTGTGAGAGAAAAAAAGAAACGCGAGGAAAAAAGATCCAGTCAATAGTGGGTCTGCTTATTTTGCGCTTGGAGTTTTGTCGCCACTTAGAGCATGTGAAAGTTGAAATCTAGAGCTGCTGTAGGGTACGCGTACTTTGGAAGCTCCACTTGGTGCACAGCGTTAACTTTGGGAAATGCAAGTGTTGGTCTTGGAGATCTAACCACTGATAGTGGTTGTCAGCTCTTAAAAAGGTAAGACCAGTTTGTGTTATTATCCTCTTCACTAGCTGTCCTTTTTGACGAAACATCTTTCTTGTGCATACAGCAATGGTACCTCATGCGTATTTTAAGTTAATTTAGTGGTTACGGATGGATAAAACGTTACGCTCTCAGGAATAGGTATGGGAGAGAGCGAACACTGAGACATGAGGGAAACGATAAACTTATGGTATATCGTTTTGCATCTAGACTCTACTTATTTTCACGGTTTTCCATTAAAGCTAGGGAAAAACGTTAACAGCTGAAGTTGTTTTAATTAACAACCACAATTCGGTCGTTAATTCATAAAAAGGGATTAATGTATATATTTGTACATCACAATTCACCTATATAGCCAGAGGTCCACATTTAGTAGTTATTTGATGTGTTATTATTTATAACGCCGCACAAAGCAGTAAAGTAAATAGTGCATCTGAGTAGGTAAACAGCCACATCATAATCAAATGCTTGCAGAACTCTTTTTGTCATAAATGCGCAATTGTCTAGCACAGAATAATAAAATATTCGACGAACTCATTTATGCGTATATCTATCAATCTATCAATCTATCAATCAATCAATCAATCAATCAATCAATCTATCTATCTATCTATCTATCTATCTATCTATCTATCTATCTATCTATCTATCTATCTATCTATCTATCTATCTATCTATCTATCTATCTATCTATCCGTCTATCCGTCTATCCGTCTATCTATCTGTCTGTCAGCCTCAGCATCCTTTTTTATCAGCCAAATGTTGTTTTCGTTAGTATGGCGGTTTAATTTATTCGCTGAATCGATCCTAAAGTGGTGCAACCAGCAATCAGCAATCCTATCAATGTAATCGCGTTTGTAGCATCTCCGCACGTCGTCACCGTGGACATATTGCTAGTGTTTTTACTACGGACCGATCTCCGTTTCATTCATCCCGAGGTTTCCACTCCTCTCCTCCAGCATCACCTGCTCAGCTCGCTCCCCAGCGCACAGGTCTGTCTGTGCACACGCAAAACAGTTGGGAACCACTTAGAGCTAAAAGCTTTCGCCACAGATAAACATATCATGTTTAAGTATTTTGAATTGCCTATCCAAAAATAGCTTGATGGGCAAAACGTTATGTGTGCGTGCTTGTGTTTGCGTGTTCATATATTTGTTTCCAGTTAAAATGAAAAAGAATTTGGATAGGCGTGGTCAGATTTGGCAATTGTTCTGGCTGGGTTAGATGGAGCCACCGATAAGATTGCCCGATAAGAAATGGCTGAGAGGGTTTCACGCGTATTGTGGAGAAAGCTGAAGAAAAGCCGCGCAAGACCGAGGCAAAATTAGGACAGTCAGCGATTCTTTCGCCGATGATTTTCTGACTTTTATGCCGACTAAGTTTAGGAATTCGTCTCAGTTTCTGAAGGGGATGAGCGGAGGATATTGGTTAAGGTCGCATTTTTCCTTTGTATCCAAGAATCTGATTAAGGGGTGAAGCGATTGAATGACAAACAGACAGATATCAAAGCCCACGGGCGCTCTCAGCACTGCGTTAATCAAGAGTCTATCAGACGGAATACATTCAGTGTGTCATTTAGCTGCTTTTAAATGATCCTTTCGAGCGTTTCTCTTTGTCCGGCTGCGTTAGCTTCTCTCATCACTGCTAAATCGGTAATTTCTCTATTATTAAACATTGTTTTCTTATCAAAATCATGCAGAAATGGTTATCGAAAAATCTGTGTATCGAATGCAACAATGTATCGAACCTCCCATTTTACAATGATATAATGAAGTGGGACAACCAGCATATGTTTTTAACTTTAATCTGAAAATAGGATATTGTAACAGAATTGATTTAAATATGGTTGTTTTGTGTCATTGTAACGTACGCAATACTCGTAACATTACAGGGCAAATATTATGAACACAGTTATGCAAACATAACGGTCACATAATTTCCAACGAAATTATGTCCGATTTAACTGATACATAATGCAATTGTGAATAACTAATACTACTGCATTCACATTGGATTTTTTGTTTATTTAGTCTTTCCCAGAGTCTAAGTCTGTTATTAAACTATTAGTGGATTGTAATTCCATGCATCTCTAAATATTCACGGAGTCGTGTTTTCTTTTGATTAATGTGTATTTTTATCTTTGAACAACTGTATATATGTTTATATTATAATTTTACTTCATAGACAGAAAGGGATAGAGATGTGGGTTGGTGGTGTGGGTGTGGGCATGCGGGGGGAGGGGGGACTGGAGGCGGATGCGGGGAGGGTGGGGGGTGCTGGGGGATGGCACGACACACTTTGTATGTACGGAGGGTTTTTTATAGAACTTTCTGCAATGTACGTCATCGGATCAGTCCATAAATGGGGTTGTGTTATCTAGCTGAGAATCTCCCTATCCGCCCCCCTCCCCTCAGCTCTCTGATCGCTGCAGAGTTAAGGGTGGGCGTCAATAACAAATCTGAGCTAGGTAGGTTTATCCAAATATCACATAATGCTATTGTGGCATTATATTTTTACAGTTTATTTGGCGTTTCATTCATCATCGTTGACTGTCTGTCGCGGATGATCAAGGGATAATAATAACCCAAATATGGAAATTGTATTGTTTAGCGGGGCCGGTTTTGCTAATTAACTTTTATAGAGATGTGCCGAATTATTGCGTCCTGATTCACTCGCGGGAGGAATTTATTAGACAGAATATTCCTCTGGGAAATAAAAACCGATGCTCGCCACAATTGCGAATAAGAAAAAGGGCTTTTTTCCTTTTCCTGTAAAAGGGTAATTTTTATCTTAAATATATAACAAGAAAAATTCGAATAAAAAAACGACAACAATAACAGAAATAAATGTAAGTATAATAATAATCAGCAACAATATGTAGGCTAATTTGCCACAATTTTACTATGTTGCATAAAATAATAATATACTCAGTTGGGTCAAAAATAATTGTAACAATACAAAGTAACGTTTTTAGTATTTAGGGAGGGCGGCTATTTGTAGATGTCTAAAGACAATACATTTATTGGCACTTCGGATGGCTTGGGGAATTGGGCGCGCGCTCTAAGCAAGTGCGTGACTTGCGGTGAAGCGCGCGAGATCTAAAGCAAAGCGCTCCTTCTGCAAGAAGTCGTGTTGTAGTAACCTTCTTCAACCAGTCTGCTTTTAAATAACTTTGGATATTTACATGATATTTGTTTGTACATAGATAGAACCATTTAAACAAATATTTGCTATTTTGGGGCCGTGGTTCTAATGCATCTGTAGTTTGTTCTTTGCATCTGTATGTTTGTGTAAACAGGATACTTCATGTATCTGTGCATGTATGTTTGGTATATATTTATATTTTTGGACCCACTGCAGAGATTTCCATTTAAGTTAATTGGGCTGGTGGTTGGGTCTATATGATGAGTTGTGCTACAGTAGTTGTCCACCCACCTGTTTGCTTTACCCACTACTATAAAATGGAATGGCTCTTGCCTCTCTGTATGTGAATTGCTACAGAGCAGCATTAGCGCTGGTGCCTGGCAACTAAGGCTCCGCCAGGAAATCTTTTAACAATTCGCCATCATCAATGCTTGGGTATGTATGCAAGACATGCCTGGATGCTGGTTAACAATGGTACCTTGTCTGTGTTTGATAGATCTGCCTATTTGTGTTAAAAATGCCAGATAACTTTTTTACATTTAAATGTTTAACTTTTCTAGGAGAACTGTCGTTTTTTCTTTTGATGACAATGATTTTCATGCCCTCTGCTTGGACACTGTGATTAAAGTCAGCGGGGTTCAATTTCTCACCTGTTTTTCAACCGTAAATATTTTTGTAGCAACAGGTGGATGTTTGTAGTTCTGTTTTCTGACTTTAGTAAATCAGTTCTCGGTCAGTAGGTCAGTTTTCAGATTAAGTCATATTTAACAGCAACAACGGTGCATAAATACATTCATAAATTTCATAAATAAGTATTTTTAGCATTGCAGCTAATAACCACATAATGTAGATATGTGCAAAACAAAGACTACAGTGGTATATGGCAAAAACTGTCTCGCTAATTATGTAAATATACTCTTGACACATAAGGGTTTGTTGGGCAAGCAAAAGGCTAGATTACCAGAGGATGTGTGTACAAAGGTATAAAGTACAGCAGAGGGCTTATACCCAACGGATACATTACCAGTGTAGCTGGTGTATGCTGCAAGGGATAGATTACAGTTAGGTGGATTGTATAGCTCATTGTGTCTATGTGCTAAAGTGGATATCTGTGTGTGTAGTCCAATAGCGCAGCTGCAATAAGTCAAGACTTTGAGATCTTTATCTACACGACTGGCCGCTATTGACCATCATCAGCACTTTCATGATAGCAGAGACCTGTTGCTGCTTTCTCCTGGAGAAAGGAGTGCTGCGCAGAGAGACGCTGAAGTGAGTCACTCTAAGCACTGCCCAGACTCCTTTCCCTACAGAAAGCAAGCCGTAAAAAAAAAACGAGATAGGCACCCAGGAATGGGCAAACAATCTTTTAGAAAGTGACTTACGCATTTCAATGAATGACAAAATAGAAAGGTGGGACGTCCATGGAAAGAGTCTGTACTTATACATACACTGTTTATTACCCTAACCGACTAAAGAAAACAAAATGATAAAAGTGGACTGAATGTATGCTGCTTGAATTCAGTTTTTATCATTTGACGCTTGTCATTCATGTTTTGTTGACTGCTGCAATGTGTGGCTTGTGTGGAATCTGGTGCCATGCCGACATGCATTTCTTAATTTTGAGTTTCATTGTAGCCTTGATGGTCAGAAATGACTTTGAGGTACTGTGTGTACTGTATGAATACTTTAAACCTTTAAACAGGACCTAAGATTATTTTTTCTGTGCATCTCACTGTTTTTCTCATAGTGGCCGATAGAGGCCATCATCTCTGTTTTTACAACATGTTTTGCCACTAAAAGTTTTGTCATTTTGTCCTGGAGTAGAGAGAACTCTAGCAAATTTTGTTTCATGTCAGGTTTTTACCTGTTCCGATTGATGCATCATTAAGTGTCAAAATGCAACTTCAATATGTGGAAGAACCGCCCGACTGTCCTAGGACCCTGCTCAAGACATCACGCAAGACAACAGAGGGTGCGAAGGAGAGAAAAGTTTTTGAGAAAGCTGAGGTGACGTCATTAGCGACCCGACCTATTGGATAGAGACACGGCCATCGCTTCTGACGCCGCTCCGACTCTCTCAACATTCAACACGTCAATCTTCTTCTTTTTTGGGGGGGGTGGGAGAGAAACAAGGTGGAGGGTGAAGTTCCCATGGATCAACTGAAAGTTAAAGTTTTATCACTCTCATCTCGTTCTCTATTCTCATCCATCCGTATGTCCACTTTATGGTTACTTTTGTTGTATCTGTGGTGTTGGTGTCAACTTTGTGCTGTTTTGCAATTGTGAATGAGATCCAAATTGTTTTTTCTTTTCCTAATGAGAAGCAGAGTGATTTATTTATGGATTAACTGGTTGGAACAGATCTTATGCACAGTGTGAGAGTATACATTCAGTGTGTGTGTGTGTGTGTGTGTGTGCGTGTGTGCGTGTGTGCGTGTGTGTGTGTGTGTGTGTGTTTGTTTTACCTCTCTTGGAGTCATGTCGCTCAGTAATTGCTGATGCAACTCTTTGTCATCCAGGGTTTGCCCTCTCCTCCTGTGAACCTATGGGATGAGTTATATTCATCTTGGCTTGTCCTTATAGGAGAGACGAAGGGGCTGAAGGCACGAGTATGCCTGAACGACTGAAGGTGACAATATACTGTGTTGTGCGCGCGTGTGTGTGCTTAACTGTGATGAGGCAGGTGTTAGCATCCACTCCCATGCTGGGAACAGCTAGGTTTGAAACCTCTCTACCTCATTACCTGATGCAGAGAATAATCATCATCCCTCAAATTTATCCATATAAAACTTGCATTGGTCTTGGTCCAAAATCGCAGGGGGCTTCTGAGCATTGTGAAAGTGTGTTGCAGGATTGGAATAATAAGGATCACACAACCCCAGCCCCTCCTCGCTCCACCTGGAAGGTCATGTTAAATACTGCATAGACTATGGTAATGGTGTATTTGAAGCAACAACCCCTATTAGCTATAACATCTTTGCCCATATAGATTACAAGTATCAAACAAACCACTCCCATTATTGCAAAAATATAACGGACACTGGAAGAACAATGCATAGTAAAAGCAATGAACCAACATCTGGCACATAATCTCTTTTTGGCAGACAGCGGGTCTTGAACTTACAATGGTTTAAAATATCACATACAGAGAGAAGTAGGGAATAATAGGTCCTTGATGTGGTGGGGGAAGAGTGAGCTCTTCACTTTGAAGCTACCTTTGTAGCGTCACAATTACAAATATCAATTTCAGCAGATGATCTATAGTCTTGTCACAAAAAGGTGTTTTAACCTAACCTAACAGCTGTCCATTAGGAACGTTTGGAGCCGACAAAACCACAAAATTTAAGATGGGTGAAAGATAGAGGAGGCTGAGAATAACAGAACGACCATTAATTCTTTTTTTATTTCCCGTATGAACACAAATGCACAATAAATTGATTTAAAAAATAAATAAACATTTATGTTGGCGCAATCGTTATTAATAAAGAAAACGATGAGGTAAATCTCGAAATGGTTAGGCTATAGGCTGTATCAGCACTACTGTGAATTACACCTCAAAAAGAGAAGAATGCAATGACTTGATATGGAAAATCAGATTATGCCTTAATATCTTAAACAATGTAAAAGGTTTCTCCGATGCTTTTTACGCGCTCAGCGAATGCCATAATAACAGACTTTCCGGTTATTCGTTAAGCACAATCGTCTCACTCGGTTGGTTCTCGGTCGGGCTCGCGGCAGAGTCACATGTTGCGACGTCACGCAGTAGTTAGTTACTGTAGTCGCGAGGCGGAATGAAGCCGTCATTTCAAGCTCGAGAGGTCTCTGAAAGCGCACTGCACCGCGAGCGCTCAGCATGCCATCCAACTGCTTCAACTCAACTCCAGAGGATCCGCTCAGTCATGGGACTCCATTACCTCAGCCGTGCAATTTCCACCATCAATAATTTAATCTATTTGCTCCAAAGCTGAAGAGACAAGTCGCAGCTGCTGCTTGGCAAATATTGCCAAAATAGTTGCGCGGAGGGCTTATCCAAAACATCCCAGATGACACAGCCCTGGTGAATGGTCTCCTTTACGACTGGACAGTAAAGGTAGGTTTTTGTGTGGAATAGACGTAGCATGCTATTAGGTTTTAATGCATGGACGTCTGATATGAGACGGGAAGTTAAGAAAAAGTAATCAAGTGTTGGATCATGCAACGGTACTGGCTGTGCCGCAACCTGAAACGCTATCCTCCCGTTCATGAGATACAGCGCTATTATGTTGATTGAATTTCTGATGAACAACAAGACAGCCGACGATAGATAAAAAAAGTTTGTTTTATTCAATATCCGTGCGTAATATATCTTTATCCTTGCTGCGTTTGTCCGTCTAATAGTTAGTTTGGAGGTTTAATGGACAGTCTATTTCAGTTTTTTTATATATGTGACTTATTAATTGTATTAAACTATTTCTGCGGAACAAAGTTTATTCATAAAGATAGGCTATTGTTTATAAGAGTTTAGCGAAAATTAGGCTACCAGTGCCAACGTTCAAAGAATAAGTAGGTTTGGTGAATTCAATGAGACTTTCAAGAACATGAAACTTGAGATCATCGTTTAGGTTTACCGTGTGGAGTCTAGCCTTCCCTTGAAATAGATAAACTCCCAGAGCGCAGATAAAGTTTTCCAAATAAAATTCTTCCTAATTTGCAATACAAAGCACAAATAAATGATGGTTCTGGGTCACTTTTGGATGCTAAATGGGGGATTCAAACTTTCAAACGAAATCAATAGCTTACTACTTAGTACGGTTTTGAGACATTTTGTTAAAATCCTAATTGACTTGTAACAATCTGAAATATAATTTTACTAGTGGTTATCAAGTCAATGTTTTTGTATTGTCCTATATTTCATATTTTATTATATTTTTTATTTGCATATAGAATTAAGCCTGTATTCCTTTAGAAGAAAAGCTTTTATATATAGGCTGTGCACTTATTTTTAAAAGGTGGGAAAATGTCAGCAATTTTTTTTTAGGTTAGATTGTCTTTTATCCACTGTGAGTGAGATCATTTGTATATGTCACGGCGGGAAAGAAAGATATGTGTTTCTAATGCTTGTCTGCTTACCTCGACTTCAGATGCGTCTCAAGCGCTTTATGTAGACGAATGCGCCATCTAGCGCAAACGTGTTGTAAAATCAAAGATTAACGAGTAAATGATGGATTGTGTAGTTGTCGCTGTTTTATATGAATCCTCTTTCTGACATCTTTTTCAAATCTAATGTTAAACAGTTTATACAGGAGCCGCATAGATTTGAGCTTGAGAAGATTGTGATGGTTGGCACCCTCAGAATGTTTCCAATTCCTAAGAAAGTTCCCGGAAAAAATCTCTACTAACATATCAGTGGCAAATCTTAGATGATGTTCCCTCGCGGATCCAGTTCGCCATGCCTGCCCTTTCTCCTGTTACGAGAAAAGACGAAACTTATACATAAATTATAACAGAACTAATGTTTAATTTGTCTGCTGCCTTTCAGCTGTGGAGCCTCATTCACAATCATTTGAACTACAATGTGTGTTATTTGAACCCTACTCAAAATCGTCACTTGCTAGTAGTGTTTTATTGATCGTTGTTGTTGTTTCGTGTGCGTGCGTGTGTATGTGTGTACCTGCTAAACCCTACGGTATGGGGACAAAATGTCCCCACAAAGATGGCAATAGCCAAAATCCTTGTCCTTGTGGGGACATTTTTTGGTCCCCATGAGGAAACAAGCTTATAAATCATACAGAATTAACTTTTTTGAAAATCGAAAAGAGCAGAAAGTTTTGTGTGATTGTTAGGTTTAGGGGTAGGGAATATGATATACAGTTTGTACAGTATAAAAACTATTGCGTCTATGGAATGTCCCCATAAAACATGGAAACCCAACATGTGTGTGTGTGTGTGTGTGTGTGTGTGTGTGGAGGTAACCTACTTAGGATATACATTTCAAGAATTTATTTGAAAAACAAATGTAGCAGATTAAAATCGAAACATCAAATTCTTAGCAAATGGTAGGCCTACAACTTTCTCGCAGAGACTTTTTATTGCAGGTGTTTCAAACAGATGGAAATGTTACTTAAAACCCTAATAGTTTGTTCATTGAAGACCATGAAGAATCCAGCATTTTTTGTAGAGCTATCCTTAGAGTGATGGAAGCATTTTAGGGTGTTTACTCTGGAGAATATAAGGTTATTTCACAGTTTTTTTTATGTTTGACCACAGATGCCAGATGTAGCCATTATGGATTGCACATTTTAATGTGTTTTCAAAGTCAGAATAATAATTAACACCTGAGACACCTGTGTGAGCTTAGGTGATGCACGCCACACCGTTCTTGACATTGAAGTACACAGAGACAATCTGAAATCTTTTCTTAGTCTGTAAAGCTTATCTTCCATTCTTTGTTGTTCCTTTCATATATTTAATTATACATTGTTAAATATCTTAGTATCATAGAGCTTTCTTCTTTTTTATGTAGAGTGCTAGCTCTGATACAAAAGTGTCTGTTAGCACTCTACTTTCAAGTTGGAAGAGCTTTATATATCTGTCATCACTGGATTTCTTTGCTAATCCCTCTATGGCATGGAGATTTAAGCAAATACAGTTGGGGGGAATCAGAATCATGGAGACCAAACTATCCTGTCCTACCTGCCCCCTTTCCAAACAATTGAGCAGGTGCATGTGCTCTTTCTCCCAAATCCATAGAGCTGCCACTCATGCCCAAGTGAGGTACAATCATGTTTTACAGTGAAAGATGTTTCGACGTGCTCTTACCAAGCCCCGACCACATGGATCAAATACAGCTGTGTGAATGTCGTATGTCATCAAGCTCTCTGTATGTTGTTTTGTAGATGGAGAGGTAGAGAGTTCACTAAAGGCTGTGTGGATTCCCAGTTCCCACATGATAGGTTTGATTGATGTCAGCTTTGTTTGTAGTATATTCAATGAATATGGCTTCAAACGATCAGCTTTGTTAACGTGACAATTGAAAGTTATAGTTTTAAAACCACAAAAGTTTTTCTTTGATCATTTTTGATATCGAAACACCTGAAAGAGTGATTAGAGTCTTTGCACAAAGGTGATTAGCATGTTAGCACACGCTTCCTCTGACCCATGAAAAGCCGCTCCCTGTACTTTCATAAGTACACAAACACGCACACGTCGTCATGTTTGCACATCATATGTTGACAGAATATTGATATTGCATTATTGTACGCGATCCGAACGCATGCACGGTCAACATATTAGTGCAGAACAAACACGTCCGTCCAGGTAATCTTGTCTTCACGCTCTGCTTTGAATGAGACAGAAGGTCTCAGTTATTGCCAGCTCAGTCCCAGAGCAATAAAGTGATTCATCGTGTAGATTACGTTTTAACAGGAAGTTGATTGAGAGCATAATCCATATTGATTGTCCTGATGGAAACAGGAAATAGCAGAGTTGGAAATAAAATCTTTTATTGTTCCCAGTGAGAAGGGACCCCAGAGGAAAATGGAAAGCAATTGCGCGCTGATGAGTGGCATTGCCCCTAGCACCACTTCTTCCAGCCTCGCCACCCTTTTCCTCACATCCCCCTTGGAGACTAGAGAGAGACGTCATTGGGGTTGTTGTGCTCTTGGTCTCCACCCCCTGCCACACAACTCCACTCCAGTGCTCTAGTCTAATTAGGAGGTAAAGATACAAGTTAGTCAGTGTTGCTACCTGAAGACCTTCTTCAACAATAACTGACCACGTTATTACACCAGAACTGTCGGGTGATACTGCCAGCTACGTAGCTCTGGAATACATTTAAAGTATTGCAGGTTGGAATTGGATGAGGGGTGGCAACCGTGCTCCACCTGCTGTCAGGAAGGGCAAGAGAAGGGAATTGCTTGTCAGCATGACTGATGCTGGTATCTCATTCAGAAGCCTGGGCAATATACTGTATATAAATACCTCCCCCTCATTAGGGAGACGGCAGATGTTTGTTAATTGGGATCATTGTGAAACTGGGGCGGTTACTGGGCTCTGTGTGTTTGTAAACCCATATTACGGTTGTCGCAGTATCCCTGACAGTAATCCATCCGTCCATAGAATAAAAAAAATAAAACAGAATCATTGGATAATCCTTAGACAGGCACTTTAAATTCCTTGCTATATTCAGCAGAGGTAATTGCTGACAATGTAAGAAGCTTTTTTCCATTACTGGGAAAGCTGACAGACTGAAGTATCTTTTCATGCCTGCAGAAGCAGCTTGTACACACATTTTGTGCAGCGACTGATTTGATTAGGATTGATCTGTTCTCCACAGCTGTATCCTCAGCTCTGGGTTTTTTTTCCGTGTTCTTGTTTTTGACCGTTCGCGAGGAGAGATTAAAGATGCCCCCACCTCATCTCCCTCGCCAAACACACACGTCGGCACACATACACCCACTCGCATGCGCACCCACACACCCCTCGCGGACTACGACGTCACTGAGCGAGGGGACTTGGAGCTCATTAAGCAGAGGGCTGTGATATTCTGAATCGAGACTGTGGGACTCCCAGCCGGGCCTATTTATAGAAAGCACATCTCCATGGCAGTCATCGCTGCGCTAGCAAATCGCAGTCGTGGCCCCAGACGCCAATTAAGAATGAAACAAATGCCTTTTAGTATGGGCGTGTCCTTCCTTCTCTCCTGAACTGCCTTCTGCTCTGAGAGCGGACCCTCCCTCTGCCTCGTCCTGAGGCGGCGCAGCGGGAGGATGGCAGCATGCAGAGAAGTGGCGAAGCATTGCTGCGGAGACGGATATTTTTAAATGCACCCCCCTCCCCCACTTCTCCCTCCTCCGTCTCCTTAGAAAAGTGAGAGTGATGCTTATCTTTTTTTTGTTGTTTATGGATGTTCCCCCCGTTCCGTTCATATGCACTGGGATGCCATTGGATGCAATGAATTTCGGTGACTCATAGAGGGACTTTGGAGAGGTAAGAGAAAGCCTCAGAGGGGTAGAGGAAAAGAGATAGAATGAATGAATGAATGAATGAATGAATGAATGAATGAATGAATGAATGAATGAATGAATGAAATCGAGAAGCGAAGATGATGACGGTTCCCTTTTGGGCTGTATATGTGCTTTCTTAGAATTGTTAAGATTTACATCATGTGATCTTTTATAGTTTAACATCTGAATGCTGGGAAAAATGCATCAACTAGAATAAGGCGGTTCGGGTATGAATGAGTAAATGAATGATGGGCATCATTTACTGAAAGCGCTCTCTCTCTCTCTATGCGTTGTTTCTCTTCTCGTCTCTGTCTTGCACTCCGTTTCCACTCCATTTTCACACCTCATGGTTATTATCTACCTCTCTTTCTTTCTCTTTCATTTTTCTTATCGCCACCTTTTCCTTTGGAAAAGAAAATAATCTCTGAGGAATCGTATTGAACTGGTTAGTTCTTGTATGCAGTTGTTTCAAAAGTTGTACTTTGTTATTAAAGGGACTGTATGAAGTTCATTCAACACTTTACACATTTCACACATTGAACTACTTACACAACAATTTATTGAGGACAGACGCCATATTGGCCGGTCTTTTCCGTCATTTCCTAAAGGGTTTTTGCGCATCACCGATATCTGCTCCGCAAGCAGTCAACACTTGATGCTCTTGTAAGGGGACGGAGCAGGAGGCAGGGGAGCGAACGGGAAGGGAAGGGGAAGAGAGAGACAGAGGAGAGCGGGAGCAATCCTCACATGTTCTCCTAATGATACTCCAGGGTCTCTGAATTTAGCCTGCTGCGTTTGTTTGTGGGTGGGGGCAAGCGTGCAGGTGTGTGCGCAGGGACAGAGAAACCGTGCAGTGTTAGTTGCTTTCCCTTGAGCGGGTAACTAAAAATGAGAAAAGAAAAAACAAGTCGGCACATTGCGTTTGTATTACAGAATTGATTTGGAATCGCAGTTTCATTACCCGCAATAACGAAAGACTGCTGTAAACCATTACAACTAATTGCGACTCATGAGACAACAATCACCTGCGGAGAGGAAGAACTGCAACACCAGTGAAAGATTTTACATTAGTGACGTTCAGAGGCATAATGAGTTCCGAAAACATTGCGGCACCGTTTAGATCAGTTTCCCTTTAATCATTGAGTGAGCGTCTGTTATAGGAGAAGTGTTTAATGTAGTTTTACCTGGGCAACGGCCCAGACACGTACATTAATTTATTCATTATATGTTTTCTCACCGTCTCCCTCTCTTATCTTCCCCATCCCTCTTGTCTCTCCCCTTTTGCTGTCTCCAGTTCCAACAGGTTAGAAGAGTGATGACCATCCTGTTTGTTACTATGGTTATTTCATACTTCAGTTGCATGAGAGCTGCGCCCATGAGAGAGATCCCGGGTGTGCAGGGGGGCCACCGGGCTGAGGGATACCTGGGTGCTGCTGCTGCCGCGGCGGCGGCCGGCGTCACCTCGGGCAGCCGGGGCCACGGGACTCCACAGAGTGGGGGGGGGTTGCCCTCGCTCACGGACACTTTCGAGCAGGTGATTGAGGAGTTGCTTGAGGTGGAAGGGGAGGCAACGCAGCAGCTGGGCCCCAGGGCAGACCAAGGCCAAGGAGGGGGCGGTCCTGTCGCCGGCGTCGCAGCGGACTCGAAGGACGTTGACCTGTACGCCTCGCGGGTGATGATCAGCAACCAAGTGCCTTTGGAGCCGCCGTTACTCTTTCTCTTGGAGGAATACAAAAACTACCTGGATGCCGCCAACATGTCGATGCGCGTGCGACGGCACTCGGACCCCGCACGGCGAGGGGAGCTCAGCGTTTGTGACAGTATTAGCCAGTGGGTGACAGCTGTGGACAAAAAAACGGCCATAGACATGTCTGGCCAGACAGTCACCGTTCTGGAGAAGGTCCCTATGAATAACGGTCAGCTGAAGCAATACTTTTACGAGACCAAATGCAACCCTTTGGGGTACACAAAGGAGGGCTGCCGAGGAATAGACAAGCGGCACTATAACTCACAATGCCGGACAACCCAGTCTTACGTGCGAGCCCTTACCATGGATAGCAAAAGGAAGATCGGCTGGCGGTTTATACGGATAGACACTTCGTGTGTATGCACATTGACCATTAAGAGGGGCAGATAGTGTACACAATGTATAGATTTTATTGAGAGTTCTAAAAAAAGAGAGAGAAAAGAGAAAATATCTATTTGTATATATACATAACAGGGTAAATTATTCCGTCAGATGAAAATTTTATGGACTGCATGTAAAAAAGATGAAGTTTATACAGTAAAAGTGATACTACAGTCTATTTATTGAACATATTCATGACCTTGTAAACAATTAAAAAAAGATCTGATCAGTCATTTGCGCCCAGTTCAAATTACTATATCACATTCCTCAAGACATTGTGTTTTTTACGTTGCCAAGATTTTGAGAGATGAGGAGAGGAGGGGTGAGGAAGAATTACATATGAGAGAAAAAAAACGACAAAAAAACTTGCATGCTGCTTCAATCGTGAATTGAGAAACTGTCCACTTTGGGAAAACAAGGAAATGATTTCCGACCAAAACATTCCGTTTACATTCTCAACCGTAACAGGATTTCCTCCTCTAAGTACTCTGTCTGTTTACTATCCTCAACTTCTCAAGGTAATGTTGGAAATACATACTATGTCAAGGTGCTGTTGTCAAAGCTTTGCTGTTTATTTTTTTATCCCCACAAGATGAAAAAAAATATATAAAATATATATAAAATTTATTCATTGACATGTGTTCTGAATTAATATAATTCATTTTGTATGTTGTGAAGTTGTTTGCAATATTAAATTGAAATATTTGAAGAAATAAAATTACTATAGGCAACTGAAAAACAAAACCAATGTCAATAAAGTTTGAGCTCTCCCTTTGCAGGTCTAAATTGGGCACAAGCTTTGGAGAGAACATCTTCTCTCACAGCATACGGATCCTACATTTAGATGATTTTAAAAAGGAGAAATATAAATTGAAGTATAGCCCATGTTCTCGCCATATTTTTGTATAATCGAGTGCTCCCTGATCAAAGCAGGTTTAACTAATCTCAGAAGTGAAGAATGTTGGTACGCCAATGAGTAGCGTGCAAAAGCAAACACAAATCAACACATCTCTGTGTAATCCACCTTCTCACCTTCGTCTATAGAAGTCAGTAGTTCTCAGGTAAGAGTTGTGAATGTGACATGTAATTCTATGGAAACCAGTAGTGTCATTTGGAGAAGGTGTGTGCCCTGTGTTTGGAGTTGTCTGGTCAGAGGGTATAGGCTATCATCACTATCACGGAGAGATTAGGATTTTTTGGACTGAAAGACAGATCAATAGAGTCAACACTCCAATGCACTCTACATGATATCTGATACACCTGAACACAGACCTATAAACAAACCTGCTTTACTTTAAGGCTGTTATCAAACAACTGAATAGAAACCATCTGACACAGATAAGGAAGGACATTGGGGTTTCATTTGATTATGGTAAGTATCTCAGTGCCTCATAAGTGTATCAGGCAATAAAGACATAACCCAATTACACAGGAAATCAAAATAACAGATAATGCACGCATCCTTTATCAGTACACATACCATTGAGAACTGCTCCAGTTACTACTGCTGCAACACAGAATTATGGTACTGTGCAAGTCTATTCAAAACAGCCTAATGTTGTGCTGTAGATGATTATTTAAAAATATATTTCATTCATTTGAGATTTTGACATGTTGATTGAAATGTTACCTTACAAATATTGTATATAATATAATGCACATGCAAACAGCATATGTTAATGGAATAGACAAAGAAACTGACAATGCAATATAGTTATGGTGCATTTTACCCAGGAAGCAATTTACATGACTGAGTTATTTTTGTGAGGTTCAGGTTTTCCCCAGTTCAAAGAAGTCCTTGGTAAGACCCAGCAGGGCCCTGTCCCATTTGTTACAGAAGTAGGACACTCTATTCTCTATTTCACTTTCGCTCAGAATCCTGACCAATAGTCTTGGTGTGATTCTGATGATTCTGTCTCTGTGAGGCAGAATAAACAGCAAATGTTAAGACGATCAAATGTTAAGATATAATTAAATATAAACATAAAAGGGTTAATAACACATTTGGGTGTGGATGTTGGTTATAAAATAAGTAAACGTTTCCCCTTCTGTTGTTTGTCAGTTTTTTTACTAAATCATATGAATACCTACACGTGTGTATAGATAGATAGATAGATAGATAGATAGATAGATAGATAGATAGATAGATAGATAGATAGATAGATAGATAGATAGATAGATAGATAGATAGATAGATAGATAGATAGATAGATAGATAGATAGATAGATAGATAGATAGATAGATAGATACTATTTGAGCTGATCATGACGTTTTATAGGCTCATGATGAAATTGTGTTTGTTATGCTATGCAAAGTGACTGCGCATTTACAGCGCAACAATGATACTCTCGACTCGCCCTGTAATCCTTTTCATTTGCCAGAGCGTTTAAGCTTAGCTAGCCGCTAGCAAGAAACACCGAGACGGGAGTGTCACAGGGAGCATAAACTTTCGCCAAACAAAAACAGCAATACACCGGATAAATGGCCTCTTTGGGGGAATCTGTCCGTCTGGAAAGAGGTAAGCTGGCAATCGAACAGTCTTTGGCTTGCGACCGAGATTGTAAAATCACACGCTTTGGTCGAAACATTCCGCTGTCACTGAATAAAGATGGATTAGTGGACGACAGCGAGCTAGTTCCCGTTTGCTGTATCAGACAATTGATAACATTAATAAATCTATTCGGCAAAAACGTACGTGTGAACACTTTGTGTCGTTAAATTAACGTGCTTGTGTTAAATAAAAGCAAAACATGGGGTTAGCTATCAAAAGCGGGAACGTTACTCTTCAGAGCGCTGTTAGCATAGTCAGTGTTTATATTAGAGATCACTGTACGTTAGCAATCTTAGTGGTTTTGAGTTTTCAGTGACATCCTTAGCTAAGTTTTCTGCATCTGGCAGCTTCGAGAACTTTTTGTGTAGATGAGTGAAGCTTGACTAGGTTAGTGTATTAGCAAAAGCACTTATTTGTTATAATCCGAGATCTTTAACTGTGACATTTGATATTAGATTTTATTAAAATTCCCAAGATTACTGCTGCATCCGTGTGTATACATAATAAACAATTCACTTCTTGCTGAATAGGATTTGGAAGTGAGTTTCATGACTTACAAGGCTAAACATTGGAAGTCTGAAGTGTATTTATGTCTTTAATTTAAGATGTTTGATTAACAGTATGATGTATCTTTATAGGTGTAAGGAAATCAAGCAGATTATTGGGATGTAATTTAATTGTACATGCAAAACATTTGTCATTGCAATAAACAGTACAGCAGAGCAAACAGTAGTTTTTTTAATGGATATTATAAAGGGAAAATTCAATCTGAAAAATTAGACCTGTTCACATTTTCTCAAGTGTTTAATATCAAGTTTATCTGTCGCAAAAAATCCCTGCCAAAGACAACATCCCCATATGGCGTGATGCAAATTATTATCTGTGGTGTGGCCTTGCTTCATTGTTTTGCAAATTTTCCTCTACAGACATATCTCGTGCCATTGAGCTGCTGGACAAGCTCCAGAAAACAGGGGAAGTGCCTCCCCAGAAGTTGCAGGCACTGCAGAGGGTTTTGCAGAGTGAATTCTGCAATGCTGTGCGGGAGGTAAATGTGCCAGCATCACATCTATGAATTTAAATGCCACTCTGATGCTCCCATCCTATTGTGTAGTTTAAGAGCCATGATGAGTAAAAGTGGGGACTCTTTGGTCCTGGAGTTTGTTACTACCTAACTCCAGCAATCCTGGCTTTCTAGTAAATTTGCAAACGTACACTTTTTAGGCACGTCTGAGGTACGGCTGTGCGATCTTCCCAAAAAAGCATATCACGATCTTCATAACAGAATCTCGATCCACGATCTGAATTGAAAATATTAACTTTTTTGCACATAGCACCATACAGAGGTTTAAAGTTTTGTAGCACAGGCCAAACAGTTGTACAGGTAGTACAAGTATAAAACGTCTGTTATCATCTTTAAAAAACATCAAATGCAGGTCATCACATAAATAGACTGGTTAACGACAAAGGACATTAATGTTATATACAAATGGATCAATTAGGGACATATCATTTTTAGTTTACCCATTATTTCGTTGTTCTGTCTTGTCCATTTTTTACTATACAGTAGTAATATATTTGTCCACATAAAAATACTGTAGTAGGATTTACTAGGCCTATAGTAAACCGCAGTAAAATTCTTAGATAATATAATGTTTTTGAATTTTACTATAGTAAATATTAAAGTATACTACAGTTTATCAATTTACAACAAGAATACCACAATTTGCTACAGCGAGGAAAATAATTATTTGATCCCCTGCTGATATTGTAAGTTTGCCTGCTTACAAAGTAGTGAAGGGTCTATAATTTTTAGTTTTAAAAAAGTCAGCTTGTTATGTATATAAAAGATGCCAGCCAACAGAATCTGTATCTTCCATTTCAACCTCTCCACCACCATGGTCCAGACCAAATAGGTTTCAAAGTATGTCAGGGACAAGATTGTAGACCTGCACAAACCTTGAATAGGCTACAGACAGAAGCTTGGTGAGAAGGAGACAACTGTTGGTGCGATTATTTGGAAATAGAAGAAATACAAAGTAACTCAATTGCCCTTGGTCTGGAGCTCCCTGCAAGATTTCCCCAATGGGGTAAAGATGATCATGAGAAAGGTTAAAGATCAGCCCAGAACTACACGGAAGAAGCTTGTTAATGATTTCAAGACAGTTGGGACCACAGTTAGCAAGCAAACCATTGGTAACACGCTATGCCACAATAGATTGAAATCCTGAAGCACCGCAAGGTCCTCCTGCTCAAGAAGGCCCGCCTGGCTCGTCTGAAGTTTGACAATGGACATCAAGATGATTCAGAAAAGTTTGGAGAAAGTGCTGTCCAAAATTGACTCCTGGTTTTGGAGGGAGAGAAATGCTGACTATGACCCCAAGAACACCATCCCTACCGAAGAAGAACAGTGTTGGAAACATTCTGCTTTAGGGCTTTTTCTCTGCTATGGGTACAGGATGACTTCACCACATTGAGGGGCTAAGGGACGGGCCAGTGTACCGTAAAATCTTGGACGAGAACCTTCTCCCCTTAACTAGATCACTGAAGATGGGTCGTGGATGTGCCTTTAACATGACAAAGACCCAAAACATATTGCCAAGACAACCAAAGAGTGGCTTAAGGAGAAGCACATTAAGGCCCGGTTTCATAGACAAGGCTTAGCCTAAGCCAGGACTATGCCTTAGTTAATTTAGGCTATTTAAGTCGCTTTTATTAAAATGTCTTATAAGAAACCATTACTGATGTGCATCTTGAGACAAACCAATGGCACTGACATAATTTAAAATATGTCCGGGCAAGATATTTTCAGATAAGACAGCTCAAAATTCATTTTAGTCTGGGACTAGTCTTAAGCCTTGTCTGTGAAACGGAAACGGACTGTGAAAGTCTCTAGACCCTAGTCCTGGGGTCGGCAACCTTTGCGACCAACAGAGCCATTTTGGGCCATCTCCCAACAAATAAAATTTGTCTGGAGCCACAAAATATATGTAACCTTTAAATGACTATAAGACAGGTTGTTATACATGAAATGTAGTAGTTACCCAGTTGCACCACTAGGAGGCAATATAGTGCGATTTTTAATGAATTTAGGTGTTAGCAACTTATACATTTTTGTCCCTGGCAAGAAGTAAAACTACTGTAGTTAACCGGACTTTTATTTTGGCAGTTTGTAGGAAGACGCTTATTATTTAGTGTGTGTTAGCTTCACTCAGTAAAATGTTCTGAAAGGAGATGAAGTTCATGTGTTCATGTCCTCATACAGCGCAGACGCGGACAAGTCCGCATCTTGTTTTATGGACTCAATGCAGCCGGACAACAAGTTTCACTCGCAAAATAGACTAAAACTAAGTAAAATAGCAGTGCGCCATAACGTTACACAGAAACGAGCACAACGACAAACGCACTTCAAACAAACAAGCGGCCCAGTTTAATGCACCTGTCAAACTGTATTGCATGCGTCGCATGTCAAACTATATCGCATGCGTCGCATGTCAAACTGTATTGCAACCCGGGTAGAACTAGAGAATTACTTATTGATTTTGATGTTTTTGAATGTAAGAACCAAGCGAACCTCATAAGTAGACCTCATACAACAGTATAAAACAATAAACAAGCCAAGTTCATCACACCTTTAAACATTTAGAAGTGACCTCAATAATTGCAGATGAAAACTAAAATTGCATTTGTTGATTTTCAGCTTCAATTTTTTTGTCAATGGGGCTGATATTTGGGTGTATACTCACAAGATGTCTTACAGCCAAGAACAGCTACAGTAGGTTGAGCATTGATGGACTGAAATGTAACTAAAAGTAGGGATACGTAGATTGATTTTGAAAAGTTGTTTGTAAAATAACCAGCATGTGCTCTGAGAAAATAACGCAAGACGTGATGCAACAGCCAAAGAGTGACATAGACCAACTAAAAATAGATCAACTCAGAAATAGAGCAGACGGAACTTGCTCCATCAGCCCCCCCAAGTCCACCATGAGTACTCTGATGATTTATCTTTCAAGTACTCAAGCAGGTAAAATGCCTAACACGCACATCCCTAGTGCACATAACAGCATGCTCATAAGTGTAGTACATAAGATAGTTGCTGTGCAGAAGAACTGGATATTGATTCTGAAGTACACAAATAGCATCAGTCCATTTGTCTGTTCCAGACTGGGCATAAAACTCCACTGTAGTGTTCCGTTGCCCATGTCGTGGATCTAAAACTGTTGGCAGTTGATTGGTCTCCTCCCTGCTGTTTGGTCATCTGTCGTTCTCACTGTTAAACTCAAGTGGCGTTTAGACCAGAGCTGCTGTTCTTCATCTCGCTTGAAATCCTAGAATGAAGTTGAGCTTTAAAGTAGGCAAATGTGAAGATTTGTTTGGCTAGGTTACAGGAAACTGAAAGTGCCATTGTTAGCTAACTAACCCTGTTTATCAGGTGTATTAGGTAAGGGAATAGACTATATTATGACATTTCTCTTGTGTTTTTTATCAGACTGCAATCCTTGTTTATGTTACAGTGAGTTACAGTAGCCACAGTTTCCATTACAGATTTGCACAAAACTTTTGCAGTATTTTGTAAATGTCAATGAGAAACGATTGTGAACTTGAAGGGATATTTCACCCCAAAATAAAAGATTCTGTCATAAAGTACTAACTCTCTAGTTGTTCCAAATCTGTATAAATTTCTTTGGCTGAACACAGAGAAAGATATTTGGAAGAATGCTTGTAACCAAACAGTTCTTGGATCCCATTGAGTACCGAAGTACGAAAATGAAAATGGTAGTCAAGAGTGCCCCAGAACTGTATGCTTTCTTACATTCTTTAAAATCTTCTTTTGTGTTCAACAGAACAAAACATTTAGAACGTATTTTTCCTACTATGGTAGTCAATGGGGTCCAAGAACTGTTTGGTTATAAGCATTCTTCTGAATATCTTTCTCAGTGTTCATCAGAACAAAGACATTTATACAGAATAGATTTGGAACAACTCGAGGATGAGTAAATGATGACAGAATTTTTATTTTTGGTTGAACTATCCCTTTAATATAACTTATTATGCAGCTAAAAAAATTCCTTGCATAATTATTTCCTCTTGTGATATCATGGCGATGAATGTCAGTAGGTTTACGTTGCAACAATACATCTAGAAATGCAAATTAAATGAAAACTTGAAATTGTCTCAATTTTTCTGCGGCTGTATATGGGAGTTTTTGCAACGTTGACTTGTTTCCATTTTGGCATATTTTTAATTCGCAGTTTCAGTTTGCGCAATGTGGAGGGTAGTGATTTTACCATGGCTCCAGATGTTTTTCTTGAAATAAAAAAGTTTAAAATAGCTAGTTTATTTATCTAAAAATAATTATTATTAAAATTTTGATCAGCAGCCTATCAGCTTTATTATAAAATGGCACAGTAATACAGGATATTCTGTCAGTGGTTTCAGATGCGATTTATCCAGTCAGAATTTGGTCAGATATCTGTTTCGTAAAATGGGTTGTAGCCTCAATTTATAAATAACACATTCACAACATTTTTTTTGAAATGTGTACTGTTTTGTTACACTGCAAAAAATGACTTTCTTACTTAGTCTTTTTTTCTTGTTTTCCAGTAAAAATGTCTAAACATTCTTGAATCTGGAAAACAAGACTAAGTAAGAAAGTCATTTTTTGCAGTGTAGTCTTCGCCATGCATCATTACTTCACTGAAACTCAGGGAAGGATGAACTTGATTCCGGCTTGTGTCTCAAATCTGTGACTACACAGGCTTATTGAAAGAGGCCCCTGGCAGGACACAACAGACTTTATTTTGCTTGTTTTTGAAAACCAAGGCCACCCATACACTTCTTTAGAAATGCTTGTTTAGGCTGTCGCATGTGATGGCATTGGACGTAATTGCTGTTCCTTTGTGGTGAATAAGTGCTTAATTACTAACTCAACAGCTCTCCCAAACATTTACGCTGCGTACTGAACCTCTGACTGTCGGCTTGATTCTCAGATAAACACGCACGACTCGCACAATACCGTTGCACGTGGGTGGGTGGACGTACTGTACAGAGGTGGTCCTGAATGGGAGATGGAATAGTGATTTAAGTGCTAAACCATCAGGAGTAAGGCATGTAAAGAGATCTGATTTGAGACCTCATTCTCACTGCTGGGCACGTCTAAATGTGAGACATGATGATATGGTTTTCCAGTCACAGATTCCGGCCAGTCTGGGACACAGTTGTGTCCACTGACAATCATCTAAACCAGATTGAATAATGTGCCGGACCAAAAAGGCTTTTTAGGGTGAATTACTATTCACGAGCAACTTAGTTTAGGACTAAACTGATACGGATCCAGGAATCTGGCCCTTGAAATGTAGGAAAAAGCTTTGCTTAGTTTCTGAAAATAGAGCTCTAATTTTGTTTCATTTTGTTTGCCGGAATGGATGGGAGGCTGTGCTTGTTGTTGTGTTTGTGAAATTCCAGTAGTATTCACTGACTTTGTTGTACATCAATTTTAGGTGTATGAGCATGTGTATGAGACGGTGGATATAAATAGCAGCCCAGAGGTGAGGGCCAATGCAACGGCAAAGGTAAGTTGTTGTTTTATTTTACAGTCAGATAGTTTCCATGTAACACACCATGTTGTTTTACTAAACGTTAAAAGATGGACAGACAATCTCATTATCTGATTACCTTGGTTGTAATACTTTGTTAAAACAGTTGACTAGGGATGTAACGATTCACGATGCGATGCGATTCACGATTCTGATCTCACGATGCGATTTATTCACGATTTACTCACGATTTATTTTGAAAAAATGAGTTGAAACCAATTAGAAATGAACAACGTCCCTTGCATTATTTCTTAAATGCTTCACGTTTCTTTGTATGATAAAATAATGTTTTATTTCAAATAACAAAACTAAACTGCAATTTTATAACAAATTAATAATAGAAAAAGTCTCTTTAATATAAACAAACTAATACTGTCTGTGCTTTTCTTGGATTTTTTTGCATTTAAGAAATATCAGCATCCACGTTTAGGTTTGCAGTGAAAATAGCGGCCCCTGCTGTTCAAAAAATGTATTGCGATTCAGTTCAAGCCTCAACCGATTTGAATCGTCGCTCATTATAACCGATTTTCAACCGTTTACGGCTCACGGTGAATCGTTACATCCCTAAATAATATAATATATTATAGTAATAAACTTGAATGCGAATTATATAAAATATATTCTTTTACATTTTAATAATTTCACATTTAATCTTCAAATTGATGTAGAAACAACATATTTCTTTAACAGCTCATTTTATGAATAGCAAACATTTTGATATTAGTACTGTAACTGATGTCTCTATTAAATTGATTATTTTAACATTAATTATAGCCATTCAACAGTATAATTGAGAGCTCATGTAGTAAATTGAAGGACACTTTACAGTCTTTAATGCTAAATTATAAATTAAATGCAGAAGAATTCTCATTAAAGCTACAAAATCACATTGATTTCTTCTTTTATTTTGTTCTTTGATTAACATTAGTGACAGGAGCACAGCAGCACGTTTAAGAACGCGGCCCCTTTAAGAGCTGTCTAGTACGCAGATCTGACCGTCACCGCACTCCCATTTTCACAACTCTTTGCATTCATTTAAGATTTTATTTTACACTTTGAAGTCTGTGCTTAAGAAAATGCTAGACAAAACGGGCTTTCTGACATAATCTTGTGTGGTTTTATCCATTCAAGCACGAAAGAGAACTTAACACGGATGCGCTGTACAGAGATTCACCGACGCAGCCTTACTGTACACACCAGACTGGACCTCTCGTTGCGTTTTGCCGCGTCCCACAGTTTAGAAGCTGTCTATCTTCATTGAACGCGTCAAAGCAACTGTTTCAAATCGCGCTTAAGTGGTTTAAAAGCCTGTACACGAATAAGAGCGTGATTACATAATGTAACGCTAGACAAAGGATGTCAAAACAAACGGATGCTGCGTTAATTGCGATAAATATTTTCTCACGCGTTAATTTGAAAAAATTAATCGCATGCGTTTAACGCGTTGAACGTTGACAGCCCTAAATATATCACTAAAGGATTATTAGGAACACCATACTAATACGGTGTTTGACCCCCTTTCGCCTTCAGAACTGCCTTAATTCTACGTGGCATTGATTCAACAAGGTGCTGAAAGCATTCTTTAGAAATGTTGGCCCATATTGATAGGATAGCATCTTGCAGTTGATGGAGATTTGTGGGATGCACATCCAGGGCACGAAGCTCCCGTTCCACCACATCCCAAAGATGTTCTATCGGGTTGAGATCTGGTGACTGTGGGGGCCATTCTAGTACAGTGAACTCATTGTCATGTTCAAGAAACCAATTTGAAATGATTCGAGCTTTGTGACATGGTGCATTATCCTGCTGGAAGTAGCCATTAGAGGATGGGTACATGGTGGTCATAAAGGGATGGACATGGTCAGAAACAATGCTCAGGTAGGCCGTGGCATTTAAACGATGCCCAATTGGCACTAAGGGGCCTAAAGTGTGCCAAGAAAACATCCCCCACACCATTACACCACCACCACCAGCCTGCACAGTGGTAACAAGGCATGATGGATCCATGTTCTCATTCTGTTTACGCCAAATTCTGACTCTACCATTTGAATGTCTCAACAGAAATCGAGACTCATCAGACCAGGCAACATTTTTCCAGTCTTCAACTGTCCAATTTTGGTGAGCTCGTGCAAATTGTAGCCTCTTTTTCCTATTTGTAGTGGAGATGAGTGGTACCCGGTGGGGTCTTCTGCTGTTGTAGCCCATCTGCCTCAAGGTTGTGCGTGTTGTGGCTTCACAAATGCTTTGCTGCATACCTCGGTTGTAACGAGTGGTTATTTCAGTCAAAGTTGCTCTTCTATCAGCTTGAATCAGTCGGCCCATTCTCCTCTGACCTCTAGCATCAACAAGGCATTTTCGCCCACAGGACTGCCGCATACTGGATGTTTTTCCCTTTTCACACCATTCTTTGTAAACCCTAGAAATGGTTGTGCGTGAAAATCCCAGTAACTGAGCAGATTGTGAAATACTCAGACCGGCCCGTCTGGCACCAACAACCATGCCACGCTCAAAATTGCTTAAATCACCTTTCTTTCCCATTCTGACATTCAGTTTGGAGTTCAGGAGATTGTCTTGACCAGGACCACACCCCTAAATGCATTGAAGCAACTGCCATGTGATTGGTTGATTAGATAATTGCATTAATGAGAAATTGAACAGGTGTTCCTAATAATCCTTTAGGTGAGTGTATATATATTTATACAGCTTATTTTTGACATGCGACAGTTTGCTATTTTTTTATTTGTATATGTATGGACCGTTTCAAAGCAAGAACATAAACAAGCGTTACTGCGCATGCGTGCTTTTGTGGCCCGAATGTAACTTCGGCTACACATCTGCAAAGAATAGAGTTCCTGTGGATTATTTCTGATAATCAGAGAAAGAAACCGAGAGGAACCGTTACTTGGTTAAACTTGCCTGGCCAATATTTTGAATTTAGACTCCGATACCAAGTTAAACCACTAGATGTCAATGTCCCATACGATTTCTTTAAACGTGAAAAAGTTACACGACCCATTTTACAAATAGTTTATTTAATAAAATTAGCATACAAAAAGTCAATAAATTTTTTATTTAATACAATTATTATACAATAAAATAATAATATGAATTTAGTAAATTATAAATAGTTATATTATAAGCCACTGTACATGGAGTACAAACATTTTTGTGCTGTTCCCAGGCTACAGTAGCTGCATTTGCAGCGAGTGAGGGTCACTCTCATCCTCGTGTGGTGGAGCTCCCAAAAACAGAGGAGGGGCTGGGGTTCAACATCATGGGTGGGAAAGAACAAAATTCGCCCATTTACATCTCCCGTATCATTCCCGGAGGCATCGCTGATCGACACGGTGGTCTGAAAAGAGGAGACCAGCTGCTGTCTGTTAATGGAGTGGTACGTACACTGTCCTGTCAAATGACGTACTGCACGTTTTAAGCAAACTGAATGATGTAAGCAACTTGATACCTTATACTGTCACCTTAACATTACCTCAGGAAGCTTATCCGATGTCTTCAGTTAGCAACAATAACTCTGGCATGTCAATAAAATTATAAATACCATCACTGTATTATATTTATCTCAAATATCAAAGTAAATAGCAGTGTTGTGGCTGCCATATTGATTGGTTTACTGGATCACATGACCAAGCAAATGCATCATGTTTTTTTATGTCTTTGTTGTCTCCGTCCACACTACAGCAAGAAAGACGCATTTTTTTATTGTATCAAGAGCTCAGTTTTCACTGGACATAAACAGCGCCTCGGTGTGGATGGATGGACAAAAAGAAAAATGGATTAATCAGTAGAGAAATCTTACCGTCTTCGTTTGTCTTATAGAGTGTAGAAGGAGAGCATCACGAGAAGGCTGTAGAGCTGTTGAAAGCTGCTCAGGGCACAGTAAAGCTGGTGGTACGATACACCCCCAAGGTCCTGGAAGAGATGGAGTCCCGCTTCGAGAAGTTGAGGTCCGCCAAACGCCGGCAACAGAACAACTACCCCCAATAGGGCACCTGTCCCGTTCCCCCCCATGCCGTCTCATTGTTTTTAATTTTTCTGCCATCTGACTTCCTCATTCACACTTTCTCACCCTTTTTCTCTAACAAGGGATAGCCACATGTTTGGCACTCCTTTTTTGTGAAATTTTCTAAATCCTGTCGTCCTCCGATTTTTGTTTAAGCACATGCTTTCACACACTTCTTACTCATAGCATAAACACTACCTTGGCTCTTCATGATGTCACTCACGTCACACACGCGCTGCATTATTAAGAATGTGTCGTTTGGGGTTTGATTAGTTCGATATGCAAGGGGACCATTGCAATGTACAACTCCTGAGGTGAATTGAATGAAAATGTCAAAAAGTGCCTCAAGAGATTATGCCCGCAGCCGGTATGTTCCCATCACAGGCTGTTTTGTGGTCCAAGCTCAAATGAATGAACAACACTAGCATCTTAGTATAAAAATGTGTAACAGAAACTGAACTGATTCGTCGATTGTTGGTTTGTTTTTCTTGTTTGATTTTCTAAATATCTGGGAATGAAAAGCAGGTGAAACATTTCAAAACCTCATGTTGGGTTTGATGACACAAGCATCCTCATCAGAGCTGTGTGCTTCTCAAAATGTCAGCTGTAAATATTCCATACTCAAGACATTTTTACGGACACAAATCCCAAATTGTTTACAGTGGACGTTGATACAATGATGTCCTTTTTAATAATGTTTTCAGTGGAAAAATATCTACAGTAATTGGCACATTACATTTAGAAGTTAACCAACACTACGTTGTGAAATTTTGCGTTGCATTTAGACTAGTTACGTTACATACAACAGTGCTTTTGAATGAATATTTGTAAATACAATGTTTTCAAAAGGCACTAAGCAGTCCTGCCATTCTGAGGAGATGCTAGTGGCACTATCTTGATAGACAAATAGAAAACTATCTAAAATTAAAAAAGAACACTGTCTCTTAAAAAGCACATAGAAACGCAATGTGGCAGTCTGTAGCTCTCATGCAAGCCTGCGTTCAGTTTTTATTTTTAGAATTCATTTCAAAGTTTGCAGCAGAAACACACGGTGTAAATCTGTAGGGGGCATCAGCAGTTGTAGTTGTTTTATTGATCATTCATGCATTGTTTTAAAACGCTATATGAATGTTAATGTGGCACTTGCCTTTCAGCCCGCTATGGTATGCCCACTTCACACTGATAATAACAAAGACCTGCGTCATGTTTTAGAATCCATTTAGCTTAAATGGATATCATATCATCAGCATCTGAGCTTAATTCAACCATAAATGAAGAAATGAATGTTTGAGAATGTCAGCATGCATTTTTATGAGATGTGTCTAAATGAAGCTCAAGTGTAAATTGGTGCTGTCGTTTGTTTTTTAATTTGTTTCCTCCCTTCTTTAATTTATTTGTTTCTAAAGAACCTAAAATAGATTCCTTAAGATAAGGAAAGATATAAGAATGGTTTTGTTTGAGTATTTTATAATAGAAAAAGAACATGTCTTAAAGGGATAGTTCACCCGTAAATGAAAATCATTTACTCACACTCTAGTTCTTCCAAACCTGTATCAATTTCTTTGTTCTGTTGAACACAGAGAAAGATATTTGGAAGAATGTTAGCAATTTTAGTTCTGGGACATCATTCACTACTATAGTAGAAAAAAAATATTGCATACTTTTGTTCTGTTGAACACAAAATGAGGAATTTAGGGAAGCAAACAGTTCTGGGAGACCTTTGACTATCCTTTTAATTTTCGTACTTTGGTAGTCAATGATGTCCCATAACTGTCATTTGCTAACATTCTTCAATATATCTTTCTCTGCGTTCATCAGAACAAAGAAATGTGTACGTGTTTGGAACAACCTGAGGGTGACTAAATGATGACAGAATTTTCATATTTGGGTGAACTGTCCCTTTAACTCAGTAAATTGTTCACCCAATTTAGAAATCGTCTGAAGCTAGTTGTTAGCATTTCAGTCTTATCCAGATCCCCCAGTGGCTGGATGTTGTTACACTCGTTACTTAAGATGAACTTCTACTTGTTCGTGTTTTCGCCAAATTTGAATGCTTTGACATTGAAAGATTTGTCACGAGCCAGAAATGCGTTTTTAAATCTACTTTCACACTGCACTTTCACTTTGTACTCATTTTGACAAAATGCAACACGCTTGATGTATTTTAAACCTCAAACGCAGGTATTTCAGTGTCTGACACACTTGGAAAAAAAAGGTCTATTTTTCTCTGTCTCTCATAAAATATTTAACATGTCTAATTATAGAGGCCCATGACTCACCCCGAGCTGTGAGATACGTAGGTGTTTTGGGGGGTGAGAGATAAAAGGGAGATCTGACGTCTTGCATGAAAGAATCGTTTCTGTGGTGTATAAGGTGGTGCTCAGGTTGAACGTTTCTATAATATCACGATGTTAAAGCCTCACGTATCACAAGAGCAATAAGACATGATGTTTTTCCTGTACTCATCTCAAGCAGGTTACCCGCTCCCCGTTTATACTCGGAATTGTCCACAGGGGGCTGACAGACTATTTTTGTAACCTCGTTTTCTTTTGATATTTTCTCCCTTTTTGATAAGTGATTTTTCACTCTTAAGATCTCTTTTGCGATAAACGCTTTGTATTGATTTACCTTGACAAAGTTCTCTGTTTCAAGACCAACCTTTTTCGATGTCTGTTCAGCTAGTTGGAACTGTTTTTATGAACCTGTTGTACTATTATATTATTTCAGGTTTCTGTCCTGCTGTATTGTTACATTAATGTGGATGTATAAAGAGTGATGAAAGTGGTTTTGTTTCGAGTTAAATTATACCGTTAGTTTGTGTCTTTATTGTGTGTGTGTGTATTCTTTATTATATATTCACCGAATAATAACTGCTTTTACAGTCAATCGTACAATCGTTTGACCAGACTGTTAAGTGTTTTACCTGAACGCTAGAGGGCACTGTAGGACAACACATTATTCTAGTTATTTGCTATTCTCGGTGTACAAATCTTTTAACAAAATAAATGTGTATAAATTAAAATCCGTGTATAACATCACTAACAACAATGCTCTGCATATATTCTTATGATATTAAGTGTTAAATATGCAAAACTCTCACATACATCCCATCTGTGTCTTAATGTGATGCTGCATGGCCACAACCCTACCATATAAACCCTCCCTCGAGGGATTTGTCAGGCCAATTTACTGTCTTGTCAACACTGTCATCGACTGCAGTCTCTCTGTCTTAAGTTCCATCTTTAAGACGCAGCCCATACCGCCTCTGACACGGAAAGCCTTGCTGCACCTATTAATAACATAATATAAAACAATCCCTCTTATGACAAGGTGTTGAGAGTTTGAACTCTGTTAATGATGAAAAATAGGCCTGCTGACTGTATTAATGAATAGATCTGTCATTCAAGCACATCTTCTGTATTTCCTTGGAATGCTTTCTAGTCATGTCTGGCTGTAGTGCCGTCTGTGCTTTCAGGAACCTTTTTCAAATGCCAGATTAGACCCCCAAAATTAATTATTCGTTACAGTAATAAACATTACAAAAATGTGGTCCAAATGTGAACAGATGTGTCAGTGTGTAAAAGCACCTGTGCACAAGGACAGAGCACAGTGATATATATATATACACATCTGTTTTGCTGTAGTATGGAACACGCTCACATGGTCCACTGTCGTTTTGACACCGCCTGGCCATCACAGCATGCCTGGGCTTCATATCAATCATTTCATTCTCCCAAACCTGCCACTGGAGACTGTTCTGAAAACAAAGCCATGCAGGACAGCCATAGTCATCTGCTCTCAAGTATAATACCAATGAGTTGATGCATCCAGATTGGCTTTGTATGGGCTTTGTTACATTAATATCAGCAGCTTGTGGTTTCTGGGGCACATTTTAACCCCTGTGAGGGCTTAAAGAATGCCTCTGCTGGACAAGGCATCGTCGGTATTGCGGGTGAGCATGTTATCATGCTGTATGGAGACTTACAGGCACCTGCCTGCCTCCCTCAATGTGGACGCAGTATTTCAGTAATGATGTCCTCCCTCCCCCCCAAAATTATTTTAAACTATGTTGGTACCTAAACAACACTGTGCCCCATTGACTTTCACTGTATGGACACAACACACCACTGAGACATTTCTCAAAATGTCTTCTTTTGTGTCCTACAGAAGAAAAGATACATATACAGATTTTAAACGACTCTAGGGTGAATAAATTATGACTGAATTTTTATTTTTGCCTGAACTATTCCTTTACCTTTAGAAATATTACATGGCATTAAAATAGTATAACTCAGAACAGCAAGGCAACCATAAACTTTATTGAGCATGTTATATAACGTCACAATGTGGAAGGAAGAATTATTCTTACAACACAGACTTCAATTACTCTGAAATGAAAACAAGCAATAAAGACAAGAAAACACACTAAAGTACAGAACCATGGGCTGTGAGTGAGAATCTTTGAGCACATGCAGATGAAACAATTATTTATTTGCTCTATCATTTGATTCATTATGGTCATGGGGTCCTTTCAGGACAGAAAGAGGACACAGAGTCAGTTTCTCCAAACCATGAGACATGCCCGTCTCTCATTTCTTGGCATCTTCTTTTGTGATTTGAGCTGTGATTAAACCAAAGAATCATTATTAGACAGCATCCTTTATTTATGGGATAACCTATATCAAATTATATTACTGAAACATTGAAGTGATGTTTTTTAAACAAATCTGCTTGTATTCCAAACCTACATTTTCAAGATGGATTTTTTGTTAAGTTAAATTTATTAGAGATTTTTATGTTTATCTGATGCAGTTTTAAGACCATTGAGGGCAATTAATAAACTAATAACTCATAAATCAAGCTCAAGCTAATAATCATATTAGTGCATTTATTGAAATAGTTTGTAATTATTTTACAAGTATTCATTCACATGCAACGTTAACGTTAGTCTGTCAGTTTCTGGTGTCTTTACAAACAACACTGGCTCCCATTGACTTCCATTGTATGAGCACACAACCACTGAGACATTTCTCAAAATATCTTCTGTTGTGTACACAGAAGAATGAGTCATGTTTTGAATGACACAAGGGTGAATAAATGATGACAGAATTGTCATCAATTGTAAAGGAATTGACCATTCCTTTAAGAGTATGCCATAAATACATTTTAAATACTGTAAATCCTAATGAATGAAATCATCTGTGTTACCAATGCAATATGTAGACACAATAGGAAAAATTGTATTGATGCTGGAAGACATTAGGCGCCTATACCTACACAGGCAATGATGGATGTAACACTTTGAGTTTGTGTATGAACTCCCCTATCAGCACCACAGACAATGTGCTGACCAGCTGCATAACTGTCTACGAGAACTAGTTTGTTAGACCCACAGAGATGCTTAACATATGTTTGGCACTGAATTCTATCACCTGATCAACACAATGTAAATAACAGATTTTCCAAATTTCACAGTGTAAAACTGTCAGATTTGTCAATGCCAGGTGTTGAAAAGTGACTTAAAGTGATAGTTCAACCCAAAATGAAAATTCTTTCATCATTTACTGATTATCATGGGAATCCAAACCTGTATGACTTTCTTTTGGAAGAACTATAGAGGGTGAATAATTCATAACAGAATTTTCATTTTTGGGTGAACTATCCCTATAATATAGTGCAAGCAAGGGCAGTGTGGATGTGCTGGTAACAGCTGGCTTGTTATCATGCTTACCTTGAACACGTTTCACACAGAGTAAACCTGACCTTTCTGTTTACCCACGGGCTGAGGGAGTGAGGGGGTAGGGAAGGTGATGGGAAACAGCAAGTAAGGAGGAGGTATTAAAGTGAAATCATGGATCACTGGATCCATTCTGGACCTTTAGACACACATCTAGGTCCAGGCAATCGGTTATTAATAAAATTGAAACATACGCATGTATGCCGGGCATGTCATACATGTTTTTTTGGTGCATGTCACATTGTGCTTACAAGACAATTGTTACATTTTATCAATGGCAGTCTTAAAGTAAAATATCCCATATATAAATCTCATGTATGGCGGCAAATTTTAAAATGATGTATGTATATATTTTTTCACTGACATAATAAATACTTCTAAATTATACAAATGGAAATGTTTTTTCACTTATACACATTGTTATCTATGTATTTTTCACTTGTGTAGCTTACAACAGAAATTCATGTTATTAATTCAAAATATATCTATTTTAAAAGATTTAAGAACACTATGTAGTATTTTAAGAAAGACTTGTAGTATTTTGTTGTATGTATGTTGCATTTTTCTAAACATTTTTCAACTTGTGGAATTCATATATGAATATATAAATATACACTACCATATATGAATAATATACTGATGGTTCTGTGAAATGTGGTCAAATACAGACTAAACATATTAGGGGTGACTATTAAAGAATTAATCCGTTTTATAACTCTGCTATAAACATACATATACAATTCTGCTATACACATCATATAAAAATCTGCAAATTATGAAAATGATACTAAGGAAAACCTGTTAGGTCCCAATGGATACTTACAACGAACTTCCAGTTTGCATTCCACTATGTCCTCTCCACTGTCATTGACCGCCTTACACGTGTACACGCCTCCATCAAACGGACAGGGATTACGGATCTCCAGAGTCAGCACGCCTTGTTTGCTTAACATACGGTACTTGGCCTCATTTGTAATGTCCATCTTGTTTTTGTACCATGTGATTTTAGGCTGCAGAGCACAATGGAATATATTCAATTACAATCAAATTAGTATGGGAAACATTAATCTTAATTTTGGTTATATCAGGACATAACCGCAGGGTGGTGGGTTTATGTATTTATGGATGAAAGATGTAATGTTGAGGTCACACATGCCCACCTTGGGGATGCCTCTTACGGCGCAGCTGAGTGTAGCGTTGTATCCCGCAATAACCGAGCGACTCACAAGAGCATGTGTGAATTTGGGAGCCTCTGAGAAATCATGTTCTTTGTAGGAGGGATGCTTGTATTCAATGCCTGGAGAGAAGAACCAAAACATAAATGCCACACATCAGAGGTCTATGGCACACAGGATAAGTGGAACAGGATATAAAACAAAAGGTTGGGGAAAGGTCAATTGCATATAAATGAGAAATGAAAAAAAATCACCTGTTTTCAGGATGTAGGCACTGTCTTTGGACATGCAAGGCTCTGGACTCAGACCCACCATGTTTATGGCGTACACACGGAAGAAATACTCATTCCCCATGATCAGATCTGACACTACACAGTTAGTGCGACGATACTGGTCATACACTGTGTACCATTCCTTCAAAAGAAAAAAACACACAAGTACAAACCTTCTTATTGTGTTACATACTTTTACAGATTATAAACTGTATTATTCTGATTATGAGCTCTCACAAAATGGAGGTGACTATAAGAATTGTCATTGTGTCCAAAACTCATCTTTTATACAAAATTTTAGGATCACTTAAAGCAACACTTTGCAGTTTTTCGACTTTGAAATAATGTCTCGAAAATTATTTCAGTGGTAGACCAACTCTTCACTGGACGAATTCTACCCTGCCGCTAACTGAGCAGCATCATAGTGGCTACAACCACTAGGGGTGGAGTGAGCTGTTAGTTGCAATTCGCAACCTCACCACTAGATGCCGCTAAATCCCATACACTGGACCTTTCAGGGAAATATCTCTCATGATCTCATGAAAAAAATTGATCTGATGGCATATGCTTAAATGTTAAATGTAAGAGTTCCTTCCAACATATACATTTATTTACTACAAAACAATTATATATTAGTATAATAATAAAAATAAAAATTCATTGTTTTAATAGGATGACCATAATTAAGACGACACGACATAAAATTTGACATTACTTCGTTTCAGATATTTATATTAGTAATTTCCATAGTTACATTTGTGTGATCATAGTTTTGGAAAAAAATATATAAAGAAAAACCCAAAACTTTTGAGTGGTTGTATATATGAAAACTATTAAAAACCCCTTCACTAAATATATGTTTATAATAATGTAAATATTAAATGTTTATCAGTTCTTATTTTCTTATAGTTGTTTATCAGGCATACCAATAAAATCAAAACCCAACACATAACGTCTCACTCTTACCCATGTTGTCATAGATCTAATATGTTTCCCAGCCTACAGAATGAAGTCACGCTATGCCACCACTTACACTGGCTAAAATCTACTTTACATAGCAATGTGTCGTGACATATTTTAAACATCGTCATGTCAATGACTCTCATATTTCTCTGTCATAAAAATATAAAGTATTATAGTTCATAGTAAAATAGCTTCATCAGTTGATACGAATGAGAGAAACCAGCGCAGGATGACTTGACACATTCATTACTGTATCAGTATGAACACCAGTAGAAGCCGGTAAGTCGCCTGCTCACGAACGCACCCCTGCAGCCTAAAGTGCTTTTATATTTAGCAGCAGGTCATCTCCGGTTTCTGATTGAGATTGTCCTGTGAAACCTGATAATCCTGTGTCTTCCTGCCTGCTGCTCTGGACCCAGTCTGGATCCAGTAACAATGCGAGGTGAAACCCAAACCGGGTGCTTTTTATTAAGCTGCTAACCTTAGTAGCTCAAGAGTACAAAGGGGTAAAGAGAGCAGCATAATGACAGCACTTAAATCAGAGCAAGGCCGTGGGCTAAGATTACAGCGTGTTGCGCTGAAGGGGGTACAGGAGTCCTTGTTCGGCATGCAGGAAGGGTCATATTGGAGCTTTTGGTACTAAATGTTCTGGATGCTGATTCCCTTGCCCACAATTCAGTAGTGCCGGCCGAACACATGTCACGGGAGAGGTTAAAGCTGTGCCACTGGTGAATACTGTACATACATTGCTCAATTAAAGCGATCGCAAGCTTAGCTGCTTTTAGACACAAGCAGCCCCTTACGAAACAAAAAACTATGGGATTATATTTGAACATTTAAAGTGATATATTTAAATAATACATTTCCTGGAAGCAAGTGCTTATATTTTATAATGTATAAAATTCCTTATGTATTATTTAGTAATATATATTAGCAATCATGGGTAAGTCATTTGCAAAAATGTAACAAAAACTTGACAAAGCTGGCCTTTTAAAAATAATATAGACTGTAAGGCATTCACAAAAAAAATCTTAGCCAATGCATGCGATGTTTGAAAAGTGTCATTATATCATTTTCAGCAAACCCAAATTTGTAGTTTCGCGCTTACCATTGTTTTCTTGTCAGCCTTTTGGATGATGTAGCCTGTGATATCACAGTTGCCATTTTCTTTGGGTGGTTTCCATTCCAGGGCAACGTTGAAGCCCCACACATCCACAAACTTTAAATTCTGAGGTGGGCCCGGCAGGTCTTACAGGGAAAAATATGTGTTTTGTTGCTTTATAATCAAAAACACTAATGTGGACAGAGGACTTAAGTGTTTTGCGAGTGAGTAACTCACCCACGATCTGTATATTCAAACTGGCCCTGTCCTCCACATTCTCAATTTGCACTTGAAGCTCATATTTCCCAGAATTATTCCTCTCTGATCTCCTGATGAAGAAGATGGAATCATTGTCGCTGTTCCTTACGCTGACCTGCTTCGGGTCCAGAGGCCCACCATTCTTCGTCCAGGTCACTTTAGGTCGTGGTTTACCCTTAAACAGAAAGCGGGTGAAGAAAGATTCAAGACAATACTTCTTATTGTCCAAAATGAAACGCTGAAATGATTTACTAACAAACTACTAATGGAAATTTGGATGGAGAGCCTAAATAGATGGATAAATTAAGCTTAGGATATATATGTTGATGCTTGAAGACAGAGATCAATCTATCATCTCATTGTGTGTTTGATAATATATGCTGTGCTGTGTTCTGGACACAGTTTCCCACAGGGATTTTACAGCTGTTGTTTAGACTTGTGTCATTGACAACCATCTGTATGTACTCTAGCTCTCCTCATTGAATTTCAGCTATAGACCTCCGGGTATTTATAGTCACAGAGGATGGCAAAGGATAGAGTCTGAAGATCAACATCTATGTTTCACAAAATAGGTTCTGTAAACAAACAAGTGGATGAGTAAGTTATAAGCCCGTGAAGCACATCGAATATCTGGCGTATAGAAGTTATTAGAGGATAGACTCCTCAAGAGGAGAAAAAGAAGACAATAAGGAGCTTTGTTCAGGATTATCTTTACATCCACAATTTAAAAAATTTGTTAATGTAGAAAATATAATACTCTCACCTGAAAAGGGATCACTAGGTTAATAGTTTCTCCTACTTTCTTGATGACCGTCTGACGAAGGTTACGAGGGATCCAGATTTTAGGGCGCTCTGCAATGAATAAAAGTAGAAATTGTACAAGGTCTTGATTGTAGTAAAAACTTTACATGGCAGCCCTGCACCCTAGAATATAAGACTATCTCACTTTCTTAACATGTCTGTAATGCAATGAAATAACACCATGTTTATTCAGAAAAAGCGTATGCATCATTATGTGAACCATTATAATCTCTTAGGTAGCCATTAAGAGAAAAAGCTTTCAACACAAACTATCAACATTCTTGGACCATTGAGTGATTCAAAAAGTTGAGAAATCGAGCAAATTGAAGCGCTTCATCCCCAGCGGTGCAAATTTTTAATCAATCTGGCCATTTATGCACGGCTTCATTATCATAAATGAGTGAATCAAACATTTGGTGATCGATCCTTATCTGGACTACACTTACCAGGCTGAACGTATAAACCACAAATATATTTCTGTCATGACAACTCTCGGAGGGTTTAGCATGGTAGTGTACATGACATATAAATGTATTTGGTCTTGGCAGAATAGATCTGCTACGCTGCTGCTGCGGTGGAGCAAGTACGGAGACTTGCTACTGCCAATACATCCACAACATACTGTTGTAAGTGTAACGGAGGCCAGCTAGTGAAGAGCTGTGCAGTGTGTAAACCTCACTCCCCGACCAACAGAGACGCTCTAGCGACAGACGCTAGAGACTGCGGTCTTTAGCCTCCTCGTTAGAGCGCCCGTCTACCATCCGGACCGACGTCAGTTCGAGGCCCGTGCAGAGCGGGGCGAGTAGGACCGGTTACATATGCATAAGCAATGCTGCTGCACATATATCACATTCAGTATGAATAAACCCTGTAGCTTACGTGATCACCTTGTAGCAGAGCTATACATGTGGAGCTGGGGAAGGAGGAGGGTATCTGAAACGCGCTGCACTACTACAACAATCACTAGCCGAGATTTAAACGTAGAGCAGCAAGCTCATTGGCTGCTGATACGGAGGGAACCAATCACTTCACCGTGTAGTAAGTTACTATGTCAGATTGGTTTAGACTTTAGGACTGCGCCATCTAGAGTTTCATGCCAGAACTAAAATACACTGTTATCTGGCCGGGTACTTACGCATGATTTCACGAATGGTCACTGCCTGTTGCAGTGCGGCAGGAGGACTTGGGCCTGCCATATTATACGCCCTCACACGAAACTGCATCTTCTCTCCAGTAGGCAGGTCACGGATGGTCACGGAGGTCCTTTCTGTAAGACCCGTGAACGCAGGAATCCATTCATCAGCTTCAGAGAGGAAAGAGAGACACAGGACATTAAGGATTAATTCTAAACTGTACGGTTATGAAATATGCCTTTCACTTAAGTTGATTAAAATGGGATAGTAAGAAAATATTAATTGTGAATATTGTCGGTGAAAAAAAGCCAAGTCATTTTTTGTGATTTACTGTTTTCTACATAAAATCTTCATATATAATATACTGTAAAGAACATTCTACTTCGAAGTAATCAGATCAAGTTTGATCATAAATTTTAGAAGGAATCTGGATTTGCCTGAGCTTGAGCTGAACTTGAAAACCCAGACAGAATCATACTTTGATGTTAGGTACATTTGCGAAACCAGAGAACTCAGTTTTTAAAGATTTTCAAAAATCATGGTTTTTATTACGCTATCTTATTTATAGCAGTATTTTTTTTGTTATCATTACTTAATCAAAACAACCAACTGCAGTTATATTGATATTCATTGGAATGCACAATAAAAAACATGATTCTGAAAATTGTTAGTTATCTATCTGTTCCTGCAAATGAACTCTTCATATGCAGACAAACACACTTACAGCCTTCTTTGCAGTACTCAACCCCATAGCCATTGAAATCAGTTGAGCCTATCTTCTCTGGAGGTCTCCATTTGAGTGAGATGGTGGTATCACTGATGTCTTCCACACACAGACCAACTGGCTCACTGGTGGGAGCTGTGTACAGAAAGATGAAAAGCATGAGATGACATTCCACACAAAATTAAAGGTGGATTGCCTGTGTGTCTGATCTGAATATCTGTAGCTCTGTAAATACATTTACCTTCTGGAAAACATCATCTGGTGTACTCAACTGACCTTTGGTATGTATGCCTGAATTTACATGAAACCTTCCTTGTTGCCACTGATCAATGTGAGAGGACCCCATTACATGGAGCCATAGAAACTAAGGACCCAACATCAATTGCGTGAGGTATATCTACACTTTCCTTTCAGACTGTCTTTACAACATACCTTTCATTACAGACAAGAATAACTGACATGACTTGAACGGGTCAGAGTTTAACTTTGGTTTGTGGTGATAAGGACCCCCTGAAGATAAATCCTGTCTGCTCTGAATTGTAAGCAAGCATTGGTCTAGCATGTTTGTTCCATATTAACAAGGCAATGGCACACACAGGTCAAGCTGTATTTATACAGAGTGTGAACTTGAAAGCAAGAACAATTATTCTTATCTAGACATGTTAGCTAGAGTTAAATTGTTTTAACTACATCTTCCCTCTGGAATGCAAACAATTGTTTAGAAATAGGACCGAAAGCTATTTTATTTTAATTTCCTGAAACACACACAAGACTAAAATGTCATGGTCCTGCCTCTTCTTGTCATGCTTTTCTAGTCTTGTGCCATCAATGAACCCAGCAGACAGCATGGAGGCATGTCCGCGATCTTCCCTGCGGGCCCGCCAAGCCCATCTTCTTTTTGGGGTCCGTCAGGGGGTTCGCGGAATACATGAGTTTATCCGGGACTTCGCGGCAGCAGCGGGGGAGACAGAGGCAGAACTCAAAGTCATTTTTAATGGCTGCCTCTCCGAGCCGCTCAAGCCGTCGGAGACCCGGATGCTGAGCCCTCTGGGGTTCAGCGACATGGCCAGGTTCGTTATCAACCGTGATGACCCCTGGCCATCCGTCCCAGAATGGGTATAATCCCCGCTGGCCACCGTCCCGGAAGACCGCGTCCTGGCCACCGTGACCCTGGGGGATTCAGCCCCTCCCACCTCAAGCGCAGAGGATTCGGCGCCTCCTACCAGCCTCCAGGGCAAGCGACAGAGGAGGAAGTCCTGGTGGATGGCATCAGACTCCTCCGGTTTGGAGCAAGCCCCCGGAAGAAGCAGAGGAGGGGATTGCTGACATCAGCGCCAGCTTCCAGTCCCGGTCCGGCCTCTGCTTTCAGTCCGGTCCAGCCACGGGCATCCAGTCCGGTCCAGCCGCGGGCACCTAGTCCGGTCCAGCCGCGGGCGCCCAGTCCGGTCCAGCCGCGGGTGTCCAGTCCGGTCCAGCCGCGGGCGTCCAGTCCGGTCCAGCCGCGGGCATCCAGTCCGGTCCAGCCGCGGGCGTCCAGTCCGGTCCAGCAGCCGGCGATCCAGCCGGCACTCCAGCCAGCGGTCCAGTCCGGTCCAGCAGCCGGCGATCCAGCCGGCACTCCAGCCAGCGGTCCAGTCCGGTCCAGCAGCCGGCGATCCAGCCGGCAATTCCCCCGCTCACCCCTGGACCCTTGCCACCCCAACCTATTCCCCCCAGGACTTCCCCTGTCAACCCCCCTAGGACTCCACGCTCTCACCCTCCGGAATAAGATCTACCCTGCCCCAACCCTCTTGGACTTCCCCCCATGGACTCTGTTTCACCCCACCCCCTCGTTTCCTCATTTATCTTCCCGAAATTGTTTCATTACCCACACCTGCCCGTTGTAATTAACCCTTGTTAGTCCGCCAACATCATGCCCTCGTGTTTGCTGTCCTGTGCTGTTGGATTTTACCATGTTTGCTTCGTCGTGTCAAGATTGTACATTTCCTCCAGTTTACCTTGCCTTGTCCCTGTGTAGATTATCTTGTTTGTCAGTTTTGCCCCCTCGCGGGAAGTTTTGTTTTTGAAGTCTGTATTGTTTTGTTTTGCTCCCCATCGTGGGTTTTTGTTTGTGCTTTATTTATTAAAAGTTTTCCGTTAACCCCTTGTTGTCTGCGCCTGGGTTCTGTTTCCGTTCCTGACACTAAAATGTAAACCCAAAATATTATATACAGTAATGGACAAAAAGTAATGCCCACCTTTGGAAAATGTACTGCTTTACTCATAAAAAATTTGAATACATTTTTAATCTGTGTTATATAGTGAGAATTTAAGGGGGCTTGACAAAAAATAACACAACACGTGTTCAAAGCTTACTGAGTCAAGGCCTGGAAAAATATAACTACATGAGAGAATCAAAAAATATTAATAGCTGATAAAACTGTTGTCAGTGTACACGATTTCCTGTAAGCTTTTTGTTTTCTATGCATTTTTCTAAATATTCAAATAAAAGCCTTATTTCCTGATACACTATACTTTGCCTTTTTTATCAAATAAGTTTGCCTAGATACTCTAAAAGTTTAGCGGTTTGTTCATTGTGTACCATACACCTCATAGTTTGATGGTTTAATTAAACCTGAGGTGGCATTAAAAGAAAATATTGTACAAATATTCCCCCCAGACATCACCTTTGGCCACTATTGTATGTGTATGTGTGTAGTTGACAAATAAACTGAACCCTGTCCTATGGTGTGATAGCAAAAATTTAGAAAACAAAATGTCAATATTATATTATTTTATATTATTAACATTTATATTTATGTAATAAAATAGCATAAGCGAGATTTATCTGCATTGTTCGTTTTTTTACAAAAGAAATTTACACAATAGGACACATACAGTTATTTGTCAACTCGCTATGTATATAAAGCTTATAAAGTTGATGGTTTGATGGTACTTATTAAGACCTTCAATGGAAAAGTTCACATTATAATATACAGGACATCCGGTAACATCGAACCATAGCACATCACTGTGCGGGCTTAAAAATGCAGCCATTGACTGGCCATGGACAAGCATTATCAAATTGGCTTCACACAGCGGTTCCTCAGATATACAGTACTTAGACAACAATGAATAAAAAAAAACAAATAAATAATCTACTAAAACCAAGACATCTTTTCAAATACAATGATGTTACACATACTGTACTACCAGCATATAACTCATGCATTATTAGGATCCACAAAAAAACTGTGTTAAAAAACAGACGCCTACTGCCAACAGGTTCAGGCTCTGGCTCTGGTTCTGGCTCCGTTGGGGGGGCAGTTTCTGCTGGGGGTGTTTCTACAGGTGTCCCATCCTCTCCTGGTGGTGTTAGTTCAGCTGCTTGAACTTCATCTGCAGGAGGAGCTCCTTCGTCCCCAGGAGGCGCCTCCTTGGCCGGAGGTGCAGGAGCTTCAGGAATCTCCTTTTTCACAGGTTCTTCTGGAGGAGGTGCTTCTGGCTCTTTGGGATCTGCTGGGGGATCAGGTGGTTGCACCTCAGCTGGCTTCTTCTCAGCAGTCTTGGGTAGCATAGGTTTCGTCATTTTATCACTTTAGTCTGTTGCGTTTCCAAGTAGCTGCTCCTGAATAAAGGCGGTCTGCTCTGTAACACCTGCTGTGGTCCTCTGCTTTGGACTCTGCAATGGAGACAGGACGAGCAACAAAGGAAGTGCAGTGTCCTGCCCCCTCCTCTTATTTGACAATGCAGTGGACAGCACAAGACTGGACGCAGTTCAACAGTGTGTTAACATGCCATTATTTTTAGAGGTGGATGCCAAAGATAGTTTTGCAACAGACAAACGCAGATTGCAACGCAGATGAGCCATTCAAAAAATGGGCAGAAGACAAAAAAGCAATTTGCATTGCTTTAGATGTGGTACCAAAGAGGACCCCATTAGAGCTGGTTTAAAGAATACAACCTGATCAAACTAAATGAATGGCAGAATGTGCCTGAAAAACTCCAGGTGTCTGGACTAGAAGAGAATAAAAATACTTTGATGTGTGGCGAGTTCTCAAGCATTTGCATAGTACAAAAAATAGCCTGAGATTATCCACATTAAACGTATGTTTAGCATTAGAGGCATTCAAAAAAGCAAATAAGAGACAAATAGAACATAAGAAACACGAGTAGCACAAGTAATGAAACTCACCAATTGGCACAAATGGTTGGGAGGCAGGGCTAGGGCATGACATGCCGATGGCATTCACTGCATAAATTCGCATCTCATAGGCCACGCCCTCAATCATTCTCTTGGCCTCATATGTCGTGTCTTTATAAGGATCAAAGTTCAGTCTCATCCATCTGTAACTCTTCTTCTTCTTCCTTTCCAGTACATAACCTGACAACGCATAAAAGCTCCATTACACATTTCAATAACAAAATTTACTGATAGCAGAATATGAATTAAAGGGATTCACTCAAAAATGAAAATTCTGTTTTCATTTACTCACCCTCAAGTTGTTCCAAACCTGTATATATTTCTTTGTTTGGTTGAATACAAAGACTTTTTTAAGAACAGGACACCTTTGACCATCATTTTAATAGTAGTCAATGGCAGAGGTTGCGCTAGACAGACAGGCTTGTAAAAAATCCATCATAATCTATTATTACCCGTCACTATGGTCCAAGGTGGCGTTACGTGGTAATTATCATGTTCGTGATATCATCACGCTGTACTGTACTTGCTGTAACAACATAAAGTGCTTGTAAATGGTGTTTTGTGCTCACTCACAAGTAAGCTGCGGTTTGGTCATGACTCTGCAGCTTCTGCCGCTCATTGAACAGAGAAGACGCCAAGAGAGACATTTTTCCATTCACTGAAAGTTAAGGTTTATCCAAAAGACACTTTTCTGAATGAAAAAACTCTGTAAACACCGCAACACTGCACGCCTTTGTGTGTATGCATGCACGCGACGTGGGGGTCTGTGTCAGACCTGCGTTTTCCAAAACGGACAAGGCATTGTAAGAAAGCTAATGAATGGGAAACACTAGTCCCTTCGCGATCGTGTTCAGGGCAGTGGTAGTAGCCTACGATCGCACTCTAATGAAGGGAAATGACAAAACGGGGCATTACAAATTGCCCTTATTGTAATCCGTCAAAATGACAGACGGTCTTCAGATTTTCTGTCACTGGTAAAATAAATCCGTCAATGACGGAGAATTTACAGTTAACGCGACCTCTGGTCAATGGTGCCTCAGAAATCTCAGTTGCTAACATTCTTCCAAATATCTTTCTGTGTTCAACAGAACAATGAAATTTATACAGGTTTGGAACAACTTGACGTTAATTCATGACAGAATTTTACTTTTTGCGTGAACTATCCCTTTAACTAGAGAAATTCACTCACCTATGACTGACTGGCCGCCATCAAAGAGTGGGGGATCCCACTGGACAATGCACGAATCTTCACCAACGCTAAGGATTCTGGGAGCTTCAGGTGGGTCTGGCACATCTAAAAAACATTAAGGGCACTATCATAAAAGACTAGAACATAACTTGCTGATTTGTTGTATTACAATAATCATACAATTCCATATGGTATCAACCCACAATCACACTTTCATTTGACAGCTTATAGTTCTCTCAGATAATGAGCCCAATTTAATGTTACTTTCATTCTGACTGTATAACTGTAACAAACATATTTAATGTGTTTTTTTTCTCTATTACACCCTCTCAATCTTTTACATTTTAACACTTTTGCATGTATAGACGCCCAAAGTACTTTAATATATTGGCTGGCATGTGGAATCTATCACATACCACAGGACTATCATGTAGGAGAGGAGTCACAGAAGTTAAAAATAGTAAATTTCTAGCCAGGATAAACAAGCATTCTGAAAGCAAGTGAGCATTCTGAATTGATAGAGTAAGATGCCACCACATATTAGTATCAGTGGAGATCTCCAGGCCGTCAGAGGACAGTTGGCAAGTGTATCCATCCAAATGGGGGATAAAGGAAGCTTACCAACAACTTTAACATTTATGTCAGCTGTATCCTCTCCAGCAGGGTTGCGTACAGTGACAGAGTACATGCCCTCATCCTGACGCTCCGCCCCCTCAATGGTAAAGATGCAATGGCCTTTGGTACTCTCCACATGGACACGCCCATCTGTGTCTGTCAGCACCTGATCGTCCAATGACAATCGGTTATTAAAAAGGAATTTAGCAAGGGTTTAAATCTACCACACTTTTGAACCTATCATAGGTCTTTGCATACAACTCACTTGAATAGACCCAAAACCAGACATAAAAGCATTTTAGATGTAGAAAATTGAATCCAAATACTTCTATTATGCCCATATAATACTGTATAGAAACCCATAAATGAAAATTCAGATTTTATACTTTACCTGATCATTCCCTTGTCTAGTTTACTTAAAGGGGTCATATGGCGCAACATGTGTTTTTCTTTGTCTTGGTGTGTTATAAATTGCCCATGCATGTATTAGACACATAAAAGTGTCGGAACAAAATTCTATCTAAAAGCGAATGCTCACTCAGACCTGCCTGAAACGCCTCGTGTAACCACACCCCCACAAATCCACGTCAGTTCGTGGTATGAGTTGACTAAGACCGCCCAAATGTATAGGCAAGTCAGTACTGTCAGTACAATTGCTTTGTAACCTGATGTTCCAAATATGGCATTTCCGTCACACCCTTGCAGTATTCGACCAATCACTACGCACTGGTTAACTGGCCAATCATAGCACACCTCGCTTTTCAGAGCGATGAGCTTTGTTAAAAATCTGCACGTTTCAGAGAGGCGGGGCTTAGAGGACATACAAACAAGCACGGTATGTGGAAAATACAGCGTTTTTGAACCTTAAATCGTGTATACACATTGCACTACATCTAAAACAACCGATAATATTTGTTTTAGCCGTGTCATATGGCTCCTTTAAGTGGTGCTTAGCTTTTGTTTTCAAACCCTGTACTTAATAATGTATGGATTATGAAAAATGCACTCACCTGGTAGACACAAACACAGTATGCTACAGAGTAATGCTTGTGTTAAATGTTAGAAAAGTTTATTTACTTCAAATATTTTTTATCACTAAACAATCAAAAGCAGTAAATGACAAACAAAAACGGTTTCAAGAAGTGTCTTTCTGGATTATAACGATCAAGTCCATTAACAGACATTCAACATAACAGCCAAAGCAAAGAAAGCATGGAAGATGCTACCAGAGCACACAAAAATGTGGTTTGCTCAAGCAGGTGGTGTTATTGTTTGTAAGGCCCAAACTCACTTCACCGTCTTTCAATGTCCATATGTGTGATGGTTCAGGTTGCGTCTGGCCCTCCTTAGATTTCGCCTACATACAGCAAAAGCAGAAGCAGTGAAGCCATGGCAAATCAAAGGTTAAGCGTGAGAGAGTAAACCTTCCATCTCAGAACAAACTTCCCAGTCCCAGTGAACTCCCACAGTCTTTCTGCTCAGGGCTGAGAGATGTCACCTACCTGTTAAGACTGGATCTCCTGTTACATTTGCAGGCCAACATGACAAATTGAATAAAGAAATACAGAACACCACACGCTTTAAAGTATTTCAGAGGAATTTAAAAAAATTATGTTTGCAAATAGTCACATTGTACATTAGCTGACTTTTAATTTGGGTACTATGTGGTACCAAAAAGGCTAATTCAAAATCAGTTCCCTTAAGAATTTTCCCTCAAGGGTTTTTAGAATAAGAGGCTTTCAATTTACATGGTAAATAGAATGAAGTGTCAACATTATTATTTGTTCTACAAAACAAATGACATACGGTCTTACCTCAAAAATGTATTTTGAAGCTCCACTGTTTTGCTTTAAATACTTTAGTCAAGCACATTATTTCAGTCGTACTGTAGTTGTTGTGACCTCACTTACATTCTTAAAAATAAAGGTGCTTAAAAGGTTTTTGGTCCACAAAGAACCATTCAGTCAAAGGTTCTTTAAAGAACCATCTCTTTCTTACTTTTTTATAATTCTTCAAATGTTAATGGTTCTTTATGGAACCGAAAGGTTCTTCTAGGGCATCGCTGTGAAGAACCTTTTAAGCACCTTTATTTAAGAGTGTAGTAACTTGTGTTTTTAAGGCACATAATAGTTTCACATTACCCATTTGAGTGAATTTGTGTGTGGTATGATGTGTAACATATGTTGTAGATCAAACTGTAAAAAATATCCTCAAATATTGAGGTATTACATAGACCTTATTTCGTTCCTAAATTCAAAATCACCCTTCAGCTCTATTAGCTTGGCCAGGGGTTGGATAAGACTGATTCCAGGCAAAATGTAATATATCACTTGTACCTTGTCAGACTTGGTCCAGATGACAGTGGGTGCAGGATCTCCAGTAATCGGTACATCAAGACGAAGTTTGTTTCCTGCCACAACCAAGATTGTGGACTCGGCAGTGCGACCCATGCAATCCAGATGAATCTTAGGAGGATCTTTAGTTAAAATAAATATAAGCAAAGTAACCAGTCAACAGTGCAATTCCCCTTTATTTTAATATTTTAAAGTAGTTTATAAAAGCATCACTTTATTGACAACGTATAGTGATATTGTTCTTTGCTTTACCTTGACGAGGAACATAGTCAATCTTGACCTCTGCAAAAACATAATAATAATAATTTGAAGAGCAGTTTTTTCTTTCTATTCTTTCTTTCGTTTGTATTCTACAGATGAATTTAGTTCTTGCAATTCATAAACATAAACAAGAGGAGGTACCCAAGAAGTTGAGCTTGGCAGAGAGGTTGAAAGCATGTCCCTCAGGAACGAAAGTGTAGTCTCCCTCATCCTCTGGCTTCACATCATCAATGGTAAGTTTATGAATCCTACAGGAAAAAAAACAGAGTAATAATTTCTTCTCAAAACAATATAAAATATGCTATCAAAATTGCTAATGTAATATTGTTGCATCTAATTATAAAAATAGATGCTCATTAGCACATCCTCATTCTTTACGTTCTCAATAAATGACTTTACCATGCTAAACATTTAAACAACACAGGGACCCCATTGACTTCCATGTATAGACACAAATCCACTGAAACATTTCTCAAAAAAAATAAAATTGTGTAGAAGAAACAGCCATATACAGGTTTAGAATGACATGAAGCTGAATAAATGATAAAATAATTTTCATTTCTGGGTAAACTTTTCCTTTTAATCTAGTCAGGTGGGGTTTCATCACACCATCATCCAGAACACAACACACTGTACTTGTCTTTTCAGGAGGTTGGACATTACATACACACACGCACACTTACCTGCCAATGTGTGTGACGTGAGTTCTGGCATCGGGCTTCACTTCCACTCCATTTTTATACCAAATGCCTTTCACATTCTCATCAGAAACCTCACACTTAAACACAGCCTGGTCTTTGGCCTTCACTGTCAGGTCAGCAATGCTTTGATAGACCTCTAGCTGCTTTTCTAAAGGTCATAGGTCAAAGAAAGCATGATGTCATCACACATGACCAAAAAAGAACAGTCTGAACAGAAGACCTAAACAAAACGTACATGAAATAGCACAATGTCACAAATGTGGTAATGTACATTATCACAAATGAACTATAAGTATTAAAAATGTTTTGATTTATAATACCATATAAATTCATTTTAAATAAATCCCATAGTTTATGAGTAATTGTAAAGACAACAATTTATAAATCCACCATGTAAAGATAAAGAAGTACCATGGTATCTTCCCCACTGAAGAAAGCCCAAAGCTTTCTTCAGTGCTCCTAAAGATTATATGCCAGAATCAGAATCAATTGCAGATAAGGCCATAATAATGGGGGGGATAAATTACAATATGTACAATATAGTTAAAATATTGCTGAGCACTTCTCATGCTTGATCAAAAGCAGAGATTCTGAACCTGGAAGCAGCCATTCCTGTTGCCATAGAATGCCATAGAATGAAGGGGGGATATAAAGGAGAACGTGAGAAAGAGACAGACACAGACAATAAAAATAAACGGGAGAAAAGGAATGAATCATAAATCTTTTTGGATGCTAATAAAAGACAAGGAGAGAATGGCGGGTGACACGGACAAAAAGAGAAAGTGAGACAGAGAGAAATGGACAGTCATCTGTCCTGTTAAAATATATGGCTCTAACAATAGCTGGCATGTGGGCATCGTGTGAGCTGTAACCTTGTGTTGGTGACCATGTTTACTTGGCTGACAACTGATTTAAATGACATAGCCATTTGTAGGTGGGGTTTAAGGGTAATGGGGTGGAGTTAGGAATGCTCAATGCCTTAAACCCAAACCATGGCACACAGACTTTGTCTTGTCTTTAAGATTAGAATCATACATGATTGACATATGATGGTGTGCAAGATACATTTAAAACAAAAAAATCGTGTCGTGGCCTAAAGGTTAGAGAGTCGGACTCGTGACCAGAAGGTTGCCGGTTTGATCCTCAGGGCTGGCGGGTAACGACCGAGGTGTCCTTGAGCAAGGCACCTTACCCCCACTTGCTCCCCGGGCGCTGCAGTGATAGCTGCCCACTGCTCCGGGTGTACGTGTGGTCACCACTTGCTGTGCGTGTGTTCACTACTCTCTGGATGGGTTAAATGCAGAGGTCACATTTCGGGTATGGGTCACCATATCTGACTAATAGGTCACTTTCACTAATCTTGAAGACATTATAAGAGAATGTTAATGGAAAAGTAAAATATATTTTATAATAAGGGAGGTATTTCACTTAGAAAGCAATAAGGTTATGGAAAGCAAATGGGGACTTTTGCTAAAGCTTCCTGTTCTTTTCCACACAAAATACAAACCCCATTGATCTTGAATGTTTCAAATCCTAAGAACGGTGACAGACCTATGACAAAAATCAGCACATTTTTGAAGCCTGATATGAAGGTCAGAAACTTACCCTGAACCAAAAGCTCTGCTAAAGATAGGCCTCCATTGGTTTTCACCGTGTAATGGCCACCGTCCTCCTTGGTTACATCATTGATGATAAGAACATGTTTACATCCATCTTTTTTGAAGCGGTACTTGAATGACTCGTCCCGTGTGAGTTCCACACCATCTTTCTCCCTGTAAGGGTCAGAGGTTTGAGTCTGTAATGCTGTGAGGCAAAGCCGAGTATCTAAATGAAATGCAATTCAAATTTAGAATACACTTACATATTACTTTTAAACTATTACATTTGGGTTAGGATTTACTTTAGTTATGATGTTCAGATATTATAAAATATGACAATCTTTTCAATCAAGGTTTTAAAAAATACTACGGTAGTGGCTGTTTCATGTCAGCTACACAACAGAAAATTAACTAGTTACGAAGAAATTAGTTTTAACTTTTATTTTAAATTTACACGTTAATATTAATTTATTTATTTATACACTGGCAAGTGTATAGACGGTTTCATCATCTGTAAGTGCCTGGCACGAAGTTACCTTCCGGTCTGTGTTTGTTGATCGCTCTGGGCTGCGTTTCCCAAAAGCATTTTAAGCATAAGTTGATCGTAGAAACGATCGTACGAGTGATCTTAATATTACGGTCTGTTTCCCAAAAGCATCGTAACTTAAGTAGCACTTGAAAATCATCGTAGATCTACGAGTGCTCTGGAGTAATCGTAAAACGTATGTTTTTATTCAGTTAGTTTTTTTGTTTGTTTAAATCTTTTAAATGACTAAACTAAATTAATAAAAAATACAGTACAGTAAAAATGTAATGACTGAACATACATTAATTAAGTAAAGAATGAAAAAATATATAGTATGGGCAAGTTGTTGGTTCTAACAAGGGATGCATGTTTGTTGCTGGATTGCTGTATTAAAGTTACTCCACATTTTATGCAAATTAAAAATGTTGTGTTTAAAAGAGAATGCTTAATGCTTACTTGGTGGTTGTCAGTCTTTCTCCCGCTGCTGTTTAGTAAAGCCATGATTTCTTCTTTGAGACTATTGTGAACTATCCTCTAATTATGTAAAGGAACCATGTAATTTAAGGTTTTCAGGCTGTTACAAACCTTATATATTACACACTGCCTATCATATGTTCCAACAACTGCAGAAGGTAATACTTAAAGAAACCGAATGCCTGGTTTGCTGAGAAATTGGAATTATTAGCTCTTCCCTTTATCCTTCTCTAATTGAAAGGTTCATATTCATAATGAACACACTTTGTGCTTATTATTAATAAAGAGCTGGTAATGTGACAATAAACTTTTTTTCTTTGGAGCTAGAAAGCTAGATAATACACAGGCCCTAATAAAAACTTAACTTGAAATTGCCACCTCTGCAACACCCAAACGTGTAATAAAATGTGGTTCAACAAACACATACAGCATTTTTTTTTACTTTTGATTTTAACTTTTTTTCCCCCTAGAACGTGCTAAATACATTGCACAATTACAGTAGATAAGTCGGTCCTATCTACACATAGAGAAAGTATTACACGTTGCACAAAAAATATGTTAAACAATATTCACCTACCACATAGGGTTGCAAGGTGTACCGCAATACAAAACAGGACTAACCCCTCCCCCAACCCAACCCTTACACCTAAATTACTCCTCCCCCAACCCAACCCATACACCTAAGTCACCCCCCCAACCCAATCACAACAGACACGCACTTAATCCTTGGTGTTTCGAGTCACATCCGTGGGCGTTGCTTGTTGGTTTTGACTAAATCTTTGGTGTTTCAAGTCTTACGAAACCTTTACCCTAACCCACACCCTAACCCTAACCTTACTCTAACTATCTAAACTACCTATGATTGTTAAAATTGACGAAAAAACACGTTTGGGTGATCACGTCTGACTCGAAACACCAAGGATTTAGTGAGTGCCGCTAAAGCTTCAAAATACCCGCGATGCCTCTCTATTTTTGAAACGGTAGTACCGTAGGTAATGTTGCATATGCGCATTAATATTCATTTGAACACTTACATCTGCCTTTTTGCGGTGTTTATCTCCTAAATGAATGTGTGTTTTGAATGACTCGGACGAGATAATGATTCAAATTAGCGTTTTGAACGAGTTGGTTAAATGATTCACTAACTCAGTGGAAAATTGACGCCACCTACTGGCCGTCTTAGTTCTGCATTTAAAGTAAGCCTAATATTTCACTTTGTAAAGACTGCTGTATCAATGAAATTTGCCCCACATTTGAATTAGTTCCCACGTGAAAAATGATCTAGTGTACTTAAATATTTACTATGGTAAGACTCAAAAACACAAGTGTCTATGAGTTTTAGTAGTTTACTGTAGTAAATCCGTTCTCCCAAACATCACAAAATAGAGACTGTGTCTGTCCCCCGGATTAGCAAACATAAAATAATGCGTAAACCTCTTGAAAGTAATTTAATAAATGTTAAACAAACTAAACATGAACAAAATACAGATAATCAACTGTTACGACTCGGATTGCTAAATATTAGATCTCTCTCTAATAAAGCACTTTTTGTTAACGATATGATAACAGATCATAAAATAGACATGCTCTGTTTGACAGAAACATGGCTAAAACCAGATGATTATATTGCTTTAAATGAATCTGTCCCCCAAGATTATTATTATAAACACGAGCCTCGTCTAAAAGGCAGAGGGGGAGGTGTCGCAGCACTTTACAATAACTCTCTTAGCATTTCCCAGAAGTCGAACTCTAAATATAATTCTTTTGAAGTCATGGTTCTTCATGTTTCAACACCTAATACTAAAGATAAAACACTTTTTAAATTGATTCTAGCTATTGTATATAGGCCTCCAGGGCACCACACAGATTTTATTAAAGAATTTGGTGGGTTCTTATCAGAACTAGTACTGGCCGCAGATAGACTCCTTGTCGTTGGTGACTTTAACATCCACGTAGATAACGTTACAGATGCCTTAGGAATGGCTTTCAAAGACACTCTTAACTCCATGGGCATTAGTCAACATGTGTCAGGACCCACTCACCTTCGTAATCATACTTTAGATTTAATACTGTCTTACGGTATAAATGTGGACGACGTTAAAATCCTTCAGCAGAGTGAAGACATTTCGGATCATTATCTGGTATTATGTTTGCTTCACTGGCCTACGGCTGCAAATAAAACTCATTGTTACAAATATGGTAGAACAATAACTTCAACTACCAAAGATGCGTTTCTCGATAATCTGCCCGAATTGTCTCAAATCATGAGAAATAACGTTGAAGATCTTGACATTACCACTGAAAATTTTAATTCCACCTTCTCGGTAACGCTAGACAAAGTTGCTCCACTACGTTTAAAGAAGATTAAAAATGGCAGCCCCACACCGTGGTATAATGAACACACTCAGGCTCTAAAGAAAGCGGCCCGAAAAATGGAGCGCAACTTTAAGAAAACTAAATTAGAGGTATTTCGTACAGCATGGAAGGATAGTATTCGAAAATACAGGAAAGCCCTAAAAACTTCTAGATCCGCCTACTTTTCATCACTAATAGAAGAAAACCAGCACAACCCTAGGTTTTTATTTAACACGGTGGCTAAATTAACAAAAAATAAATCGTCAGTGACTTCTGATCCTGTATATCAGCATAGCAGTGATGAATTTATGAACTACTTCACATATAAAATCCAAGATATTAGAGAAAAAATTATAACAATGCAATCAGAAGTGAAACCCGCTGAACAAACTAACTACAGCGCCCTTAAGGAGAAAATGCAATTATTTTATACCGTAGATCAAGATGAGCTGTCTAAAATTATTAGATCATCTAAATCAACAACATGCATACTAGACCCTATACCTACAAATCTACTGAAAGAGATGCTCCCAGAAATTATAGATCCTCTTCTTGGTATTATTAACTCATCTCTGACATTAGGACATGTGCCTAAAGCATATAAGGTGGCTGTTATAAGGCCCCTTGTCAAAAAACCCCAACTCGACCCTAGAGAACTAAGGAACTACAGGCCTATATCGAATCTACCTTTCATATCTAAAGTTCTGGAAAAAGTAGTTTCAACTCAATTATGCTCCTTCCTCCAAAGGAATGACATCAATGAAGAATTCCAGTCTGGATTTAGAGCATGTCACAGTACAGAGACTGCTTTGATCAGAGTTACAAATGATCTGCTATTGGCGTCTGACCGAGGTTGTATCTCGTTATTGGTGCTGCTAGACCTTAGTGCTGCATTCGATACCATTGACCACAGCACACTCCTACATAGACTCGAAAATTATGTCGGCATTAAGGGAATAGCTTTGAAATGGTTTAAATCTTATTTATCCGACCGTTTTCAATTTGTAGCAATAAACAATGAGGTGTCACGCAAATCGCAAGTCCAGTACGGTGTACCACAGGGCTCAGTCTTAGGGCCTCTGCTCTTCGCATTATACATGCTACCTCTAGGAGATATAATAAAGCGACACGGAGTTAGCTTTCACTGTTATGCTGATGATACTCAACTTTATATTTCCTCGAAGCCTCATGAAACACAGCAGTTCCATCGAATAATGGAATGCATAGTCGATATAAAAAACTGGATGAGTAACAACTTTTTATTACTGAACTCGGACAAAACGGAAGTGTTACTTATTGGACCGAAAACTGCTATAAGTAACAACCAAGAATACTGTTTAACTATTGACGGATGTTCCATAAAACCCTCGTCGTCAGCAAAGAATCTTGGCGTTCTATTCGATAGTAATCTGTCATTTGAGAGCCACGTCGCCAACACCTGTAAAATTGCGTTTTTCCATTTTAAGAATATATCTAAACTACGTCATATGCTGTCAATCTCAGATGCAGAGAAGTTAATTCATGCATTCATGACATCAAGACTAGATTACTGTAATGCACTGTTAGGTGGTTGCCCTGCAGGCTTATTACAAAAACTCCAATTGGTCCAAAACGCGGCAGCTCGAGTTCTTACACGTACAAAAAAGTATGAACATATTAGCCCGGTTCTGTCAACCTTGCACTGGTTACCTATAAAGCATCGCGTTAACTTTAAAATCTTGCTTATTACCTATAAAGCCTTACATGGTTTAGCTCCTCAGTACTTGAATGAACTCCTTTTGTATTACAGTCCTTCACGTGCATTACGCTCTCAGGCGTCCTGTCAGTTGGTAATACCTAGAATTTCAAAATCAAGTGCAGGTGGTAGATCCTTTTCCTATCTAGCGCCTAAACTTTGGAATAGTCTTCCCTGCACTGTCCGGGAGGCAGACACACTCTGTCAGTTTAAATCTAGACTAAAGACGCATCTTTTTAATCTTGCATACACTACTCTTCCATAATATAAATCTTCAGAGGGTTTAGGCTGCATTAGTTAGATCAACCGGAACCAAAAACACAACTGATGTACTTGTTGCATCAAAGAGTACAGAACAGTACTCTACTCTCAGCCAGTCTTGTCTCATTGTTCCAAGGTTACCACAGCGAGCAGGATGCAGTTCATGGCCTGACCTGATGGTAGAGTGGAGAATGGGAAGTGGGGACCTGACAAGAGCTGAGATGATAGAGCTGGATAAAGAAGGACGCGGTCTCTTGACATGTCTTCACCACAAAACTTCAAATGCTATTAGATTATTAATGATAATCTTAAACTACAATTTATTTTATTATTAAGTTTATTTATTTTATTTAGCCTTGTTGTGCAAGTTCTCTGGAGCTTGTGCAGAGGCAGCAGCTTTTGCCAGAGGGGAACTGGAATCCCCTGGTTGGGCCTGGGTTCTCCTGAGGTTTTTTTTCTCGATTAGAGTTTTGGGTTCCTCGCCACCGTTTGCATACTGTTTTTGCACTATCTGCCTGACCGGGGGGGCTGCTTTAGAATCTTAAAGTTTTACTTAATTAATATTGCATATAGGAATTTATTATCTGTTATATTTGACCTGTGCTTCTCTCTCCTTTATCCTAAATGTGTGCTCTCACTGAGCGTGTGTGTGTGTGCGTACTTGTCTGTGTACGTACGTGTGTGTGTGTGTGTGTGTGTGTGTGTGTGTGTGTGTGTGTGTGTTGTGTGTGTGTGCGTGCGCATCCGTGTGTGTGTGTGTGTCTCTATGTCTATGTGTGTTAGTACGTGTGCATATTGTGTGTGTGGAGTGTTTTGTGTGTGGGTATGTCTGTCTTCTGTGTTTTCAACCTTTTCTTGTTTTTGCAGGTACAACTTTAATTATTTTGCTTATAGTCAATATGTCTCATGTACAGCTGCTTTGTAACAATGAAAATTGTAAAAGCGCTATATAAATAAAGTTGAGTTGAGTAAATACTAAAGTATACTACAGTATTTGCTACAATTTATCCAGTTACTACAGTTAATAAAACAAAATATTCTAGTGCAAAGTATAATACAGTTTACTGTAGTAAATACAAAATGTTTCATCTAAATCTGTGTTTTTGTATAGATTTGAATTATGAACATGGCACAGCATCGTGATACTACTTTGGTATCGAAATACTTCAGCTGGTATAGTATCGTAAGACATGTTTATTGTACCGTGACAACCCTACTACCACATGCACATCGGGTGAAAATAATTAGCCTAATCAATCATTAGGAACAGGCCTATCTACTTCTACCTTCACTAATCGTGCTGTTTCCAGAAACTCTCTATTCAAGAAGTACTGCTCATGACTTTCTCATTCCATTCTAGGACACGTCTGATGTGCTAAAAGGCCGCTATGACTTTTTTCCAGGCACTGATCTTTTACAGCCCTGTGTGATGTATCTATGGCACAACCGGTAGGAACAGTCAGTCAATGCGACTCGCTCAACCAAACTCTTAAAAGCGACACATATGCCATCTACTGGACACCGGAGGAATGTCAGGACCCTGACGCATGGGGACAGCTTGTTAAGTTACATTTTGTAAACTCTTCCTTGGTTTGGAATATTGTGCAGTTGTGCACTGTGTTGGCCGGCTTACCATTTTACCTGTGCCCCTTCTTCAGACACCTCACACTCAAATTCCACTCTCTCGCCTTTCATTACCATCTGATCTTCTAGGTTCCGCAAGATCAGGATAGGAGGCTCTGAAAGGCAGAGAGAAACAGGAAAGAATATGATTATACACTATAGATTTTAAAGATGCACTTTGGTAATTCATAAAGATGGTGAAGTCCATCTTAGTAAGTTAGTTACCTTTAACAAAGAGCTCAGTGACACTTTTTTCATCTCCTATCACACAGGTGTAGGCAGCATCATCGGCTAGAGTGCAGTTGTTGATGGTTAGGAAGCGTTTGTTTCCCACACTCTCAAAAATGTACCTGAGGGAAAAATGATGTGACTGTTTAGTGGCATTTCCAGCTTCGACCTCTAGATGGGGACAAAGAATCACTGTCGGAGAGGCGCGTATACACTCTACTTTCAGCCTAATAGAAATTAAATTTTAATCCTGTGGTTTTTTTAATCATGTAAAAAGCCAGTTGCTTGAATTTGGCTATTATCAGCAAAACTACCTAGTCTATTCAGAACATATTAGAGTAAAAGAGTTTGTAGACATCTGAGATTTTTTTTCTATTGTCATTTCAGCTGTGCTTGAACATCTATGTCTGCCTCCATGTGTAGGCACATCTGTCATCCAAGCGTTGCTATGTATTCTTGGAACTCTGTTCCTGCATATTCATAGAGTCGACAAGTCATGAGACATCTAGTCCCGCCGGCAAACCCAGAGGCTGCTTATCGTGTGCAGGCCACATATTTCAGACTGATGAGTGCCACTCACTTGCTAGAGTTGATAGTGGAGAGCAGGAAGTGGAGTCCATCCGTCCACAAGCACACAGTGTCATCAAGAGCCAAAGAAATAGACGGTTAATTGTAGAAAAAAATCCCTACCATGCAAGTAACTGAAGAAACTGTATATTAAACATTTGTTTAGTGCTGAAGGACTTAAGTAGGTACCTTCCAGTTGGATGTATCTCTTGTCCATTTTTTAGCCATTTAACTTCTACGTCTGCATTGGCCACCTCGACTTGCAGTTTGATCTTGTGTCCTTTTTCAACTTGGTATGCTGGGTCCAGCTTCTTGAGAAATGCTGTGGTTAGTACCAAGAAATAGGATGGTAATATGGTTACTAGAAATATTTACTATAAATATTATATATATATATATAATAGTTTACTAGAAAATAAATCAGATTTCTACATTGTTTTATTTAGCCCAAATTTAGCAGCACTATTTACAGTATGATATCTAGTATATTTATTGAAAGTATCATTTATTTGCCATTTCGGGATGGAAAAAATGCTGCCCATGCTGTGTGCAAAGTTGTTGAATGACATCACACTCCAATTTTTCATATTCACATTGCACAGTAAAAACTAACAGTCAAAAAGGTTTGTATAGTGTCAATCGATTGTGCGATCTGCACGAAACGACTACCAAACCTGCACTCTTCTTTTCTTCTTTTTTCATTTTTTTAAGTCTCTTAAGCATCCCACGCAGGTCTGTGATTCCATACTGGAAGGCAATCTTTTCATACGCAGAGGATGGAGCTTTCTGCAGGATTTCCCACACATCTACCTCAGGCTCGGTGCTCACGTGAACAGCTCTTCCATAGCAAAACACAAGATAAATCAAGACAGGTAATTCAAATCTAAACTTATAATAGGCATTATTGTTAGAAGATCCATTATTAGTATTACAATAATGTTCACAAAAGGAGAAATGCTATTCATTAAAGCATTATGTTAATGCATTTTCTTACCGTAGACCAGTTTTTAAGAAACTGCTGTAGAACCCGCAAGCGTCACGCATGGTAAGACAAACCACAGCTCTTAGTTGTATATACAAGCACTTAAACAACAAAGTCATTACATTTAAAAGTATGGTCTGTATGTGCATTGTGTGAGTTTTACACTGAACTATTTACATGAATGTAGAGTGTTTACTGAGAAAACAAATTTAGTATGGTTTGGATTGGATTGGATTGGATTGAGTAAGTCAACGTGGGATGAATGTGGTGGGTTGTAAATTGACGTACTGTAGGTGTATTTATGTGATTAATTCATGGTATGAGTAATGATCAAGAAGTTTGCTAAAAATAATTCAAAAGTGATCACGTCTATCTAGAAGTGGGTGTGCAGAAGGACTAAAGTTGGCTTTCAGTAACTGATTGGGTAGGAGAATAATCAAGGCAAACCTGTCAGGCACACACAGTTGTCAATGCAACACTCTCTCAACATTCTTTCATGCATAAGCAAGTCAAAGTTCAGCATGCTCACTTACTCTCTGTATATGGCAGTGGACATGAACAGTGAAAAAAACACAAGAAAACAGTTATACACAGATAAGACTCAAACCTTTGAGCATGTGAAATAGAGCAATAATTAAATCAATTATTATTAATAATAAATTTTATCTGACTAATTAAATCCTTAAACAACATGTAAACATTTTATTTAGCGCTATTAAATTGACATTTATTGCATAAGGCAGTTTTGAGGAGTAGAAATTGTGGACATTGGATGTATTTGATGTATTTACTGCATTATTCAAGAAGCTCAAACACTCACCTCTTTTTCAATAAGCCACTAAAGTCCAGTTCTCCTGAGTCGTCACCTGCATCAGTGCTACTGTAGAAGTAAAATGAAAAGCCAAACAATGTCAGCATCATCAACATATTCATACACTCTAAAAAAATGCTGGGTTATATTTAATTGTTCATAAATATGAGCAATGTTATACTCTTTATACATAAAACTGTAAACTAAACCATAAAAATAATCCCAAACTGAAATATTTCGAAATATACACTGTAAAACTTTGCTGTAATTTCGCAGCAGGTTTGCCAGTAACTTACTGTAGAGTTAATGTACAATTTTGTTTTAAGCATAAACTTACTTAGTTTATATATTTTTCTTTCATAAAACAAGACTAAATATCTTGGGTCACTTTTCTTGTTATGTAAATGTATCGTAATGTAAGAAGTTTTAAATATTTTTACAGAAAACAAGAGAATAATGCTCAGGAAGAATGTCATTTATTGAAGTGTTGCTGTGCTAATGCCAGTCTATTCTTGCTCATTTTGAATCTCAAAAGTCAAAGTGTTTTAATTTTGATTAAAGTAATTGAAAACAGTACTAATTGGAAAGTATATTAAGTAGTAATTAAAGCTACAGTAAGTTACTGGCAAACCTGCTGCAAAAACTACAGCAAAGTTTTACAGTGTACATATATTTTTTCATGTTTTCTGTAATCTACAGTCTTCGTTTTTACATTCTTTTAAGGAAAACTGATCAAAAATATTGATGATTCATCTTGACATGTCATGACCCACACGGCCCAAATGCTCTCTAGAATAAGAATGTTCCTCAGTGAAGACCTTCTGCCACTTAGCAAGGAGGTTCATTTCTGTGATGTAACTAAAAAACTTTTTAAGGGAAAATCCACGTTGATGTATCCCTCCCACTTTTGGTTTTAACAGAAAATTTGTTAATGCCTAAAAAACATCTGTGCTTGTCAAGCAATGCATGTGGTCCCTAATAAATTGTAATGTAAAAATATCACAAAGGTATTGTATCTTGACCCAAATGGCACATGTTCAGGATGTATATGTAAGGGCTAATGTACAGGCAGCCGGCTGTTATCGTAGAAATTAGCCCCGACAGTGTGATCAGGACCCGACGCAAAGTGGAGGGTCTTGTATCACACTGAAGGGGCTTATTTCGCGATAACAGCCGGCTGCTTGTACATTGTCCTGCTTATTACACGGTTACTTGCCACAAGGAAAAAAACTGGACATTAAATGTGAATTTGAAGTATTTTATTAGCTAACTTTTACCGAATGCAGACCTTCCGCGAGGAAAAGCTGTTTACTTTCAGTTTTAAGGTAACTATGTTCAAATGTCACGAACATTCAATTTGGTTTAATCATTTGTAAATATAGTGGCATGTATGTTATTAAAAGACATATTTATATTTAATTTGTCAAAAAAAAACCTGTCAAAATGATTTGTTGCGTCCGGGTTACCGTGTATTAGTTTGAGCGGTTGTTATCTGGGAATAACAAACCTTGGAATGTCGAATGTTTCATTCTGGCCAATCAGAATCAAGTATTCCAACGAGCCGTGTAATAAATATGCATAACACATAATTACAAGGAATTAATGTATATTGGCATATGTGACACATATGTACTGTATATAAGTATAGCACGCGTGTATTCAGGAATATATAGAAAAGTTGTATACAGACATATATGGAAAGGCGTATACAAGCAAATATAAGAACTGTAAATGAGACAACTGCATACACAGGCATAAATGGAACAGGTGTATACAGGCATATATGAAACAGAGGCACAAAGAAGTATGCTAACATCCCTACACGTACATCGCTAACTTTAATGGAGTCTACGACACTACAAAGTGTTCTAAAAAGCACATTTTGATGGAGGACAGAGATTAAATAACACTATTGAGCGGAAATGTTGAAGTAGAGCACAATCTATAAAAGGCCTTCTCAATGATCAAACGCCACTGTGCACAACAAAGGCCCAGGTGACTGGCTTGATAAGATGATAATGCAACAAGTGTTGATCTCAAACTAAGGATATAAAAGATATATGCATGAGCATGATGAAATGACCCTAGTGGACTGAACAGTCCTTCTTCTGAAATGCACACGGTACCAAATTATCTTATGGTTTTATCACACTAGCACATCATCATTGCATGAAGAGACACGGCACTCAAAGTTTGCACAGCTGGTTCCAATGTTTTTGACAGGTATCGGCTGATTGAGAAGTTAAGATGTCAAGGCTAATTTTGGTTATTTCGTTAAGACTACTAGATGAAACGTGTTACTGTAGCTCAGCTGGTCGAGCATGCTGCTGACATCAGGTTGTGATTTTGATTTCCATGCAACACATGTATAACCAATTGCACTGTAAGTCACGTTTAATAAAAGCGTCTTCCAAATGCATTCAAATGAAAGCATATTATAAATGAATCAGGTTCTGATTAAATTGGTGGCAAGCATGTTGTGTCCGGGTATACCGAATGTAGAATAATAATAGTAACCCTAGTAATCTGCTTACTCTTAATCAGTGCCTGCACTTGAAAAGATCAGTGGACAGGGAAATAATATTCACTTTAATGACTATTGCATCTGAAACATCAGTAATGAGTGTTGGGAAATTACCCTTCTCACAAAAACAAGGGGTGAGAAGAAACAGAACGGAAATGAGAGTCAGAATTAGAGCTTGCAGAGATCCTTGGAGAGTGAGTCATAAAGCACTGGCGGTGACTATCAACTCTCCTTAGCTGTTGGCACACAAATGGAAGTTCTTTCTGTCCTTTTCAATTGGTTTCCTTTGTCCTATAACTGACAGAGAGACATAAAGGCCCAATCCCAATTCTACCCCTTACCCCTACACTTTCCCCTACCCCTCCGTTTGGCGCGTTCACGTGAAGGGGTAGTGGTGTCTCAATTCTCTTTTGGTTGGAGGGCTATAGGGGTAAGGGGAAGGGCCAGATAGCCCTTCAAACGAAGATTTTTCGGGACCTCACTTCAAACGAAGGGCTAAGAGAAATTTCCAACATGGCCGCTCACTCGAGCAAGCAGACCCATAAATGTAAGTAATTTTTGCCATTAATAAGGATTTTTATGACAATTTTTCCTTTTATGTATGTTACATTCAATCTTGTGTTAGTATTTACGGTGATGTTCTTTTAACGTTTGCAAAAAAATCGCTAAAGTTTGCTAGCGGACAGCACTGATTGCACGATACTAGAAAATATATTTTTATGTCATATACCCGGTGCATCGGCACATGTCCTCTGACGTGACGAGCTAGCAACGACGTATATGATGACGTATAACAGTGTAGTAGTGGTGTCCCATTTCTTAGCGGAAAATTTGTAGCCCTTCCCCTTGCCACTTTGTTTCAAGAGGCAAGGGGAAGGGGCGAGGGGTAGGCGAAGGGGTAGAAAATAGAATTGGGATTGGGCCAAAGTGTCTGGATGCACTCGTTTTGATGAGAAATCAGATGGGTTTGGTTGAGTAAAGACAGTGACCGTGTGAATAGATCACCAGATGTTGCAGCAAACCCCTATAGCTACCTGCCATGTTCTCCCATCTTCTTCTTACCACCCACACCGGTGCTCCTGGGTAATCAGCAGGTTATTGGGTTATTGCATTTTTATTACAATTAATACACCTCATCAAACCCCTACACATGGTTAATTTAGTATCAAACCCCGACACATACAGTATAAACAAATGTACATCAATATGCACTACAGTATGTTGCTGTGACCAACATAGTAATCCTAATTCACAGGGTTTCCTTCCTATACTTGATGAAAATCCATACATTAAGAAAAATACTCACGTGCGTCTAAATGCACTGCGGATGTCGAAGCCTTCTGTTACACGAGCCTCTGAAGTAGACAGAACAATGACAAAAGCAGTTAGAAAACAACTTAGCACAATTATAATTTCTATTGACAGAAATGCAATATAATATAAATAACTATGTGTTCAGAGGTGTATAAAGACCTTACATAATAAAGCATTATGTTTTAATTACCTTAGAATAAGCCATTTCTATCTACCCCGGGTCCCCCTTACATGGAATTCACCATGTTGTTTCTACAGTAGCCCCTAAACGCACAAACTGCTCTACAGCGCACATTTTGTAATTACGTTATCTCCTTCGGCAAAGAAGCAAAAACGCATATTTTTTTCAGCATATTGACAATTCTGTCTTATCAAGCATATTTTAAGTATATTTCTTCTGACTGTTGTGTATGGCCTAATACTAGGGGACATGTGGACTTACCATGTACTATTAAGTCAAAATTACAGCTGTCGAACTTGTCTCTAGATGACACCTCACAGCGATATGCTCCAGCATAGTTTGCTTTAGCTGCGATGATATGCATCTCGAATGTGTACACCTGAAAAGAATTGAATTGAATGAAATTTAGGAAATACACTGCATTAGTATACTTGTGTTTAGAACATGTCAGACCTTAATGTTGCGGTCATAGTGTTCCTTCAGCTGCAGGTGCTTCCCTGACTTGCTCACCAGATCCATCCACTTCCCTTTGAACCATTTCACTGTGGGCTTCTTCAGGAGAGATGCTCCACAAACCTTTGCCACGAAAGTAATATTCTCACCTGCATGAGAAGAAAATGTTGTAAAAACATTCTTAAAACCGACATTAAACTCATTACCAATTTCCTATAGCGTAGAAATGCAGTTACTCACCTACAGTGACCTCCCCACTCTGAGGCTTTTCTGTGAAGAGACCCGTGAGGTCCTGTCTGGTGTCCGGTTGGTTACTTTCAGGCAGAGCTGGAAGAACATACAGAAAAATATTAATAAATAACATAATTTCTGTAAAGAATGTTGATCCTTAGGTTTCCCTAGGAGTCATTTATCAATATAGAAGTGATATGCTATGTTAAAGTGTGTGTTGCTGCTATGCTAAAGTGATGTAAAAGTGTGTGTTTTATACAATGACCATCATGTGCACCATCAGCTGCCCCATCTGATGCATGTCTACTGGTGTCTGGTGCTGAGCTTTCAGTAGATGCTGGTGAAGCCTCTTTAGGTTCATTGGCCTTAGCATCCACAGCTGCAGGCTCTGGGGCCACAGCTTCCTTGACTGCAAGGGAGTAAAATTATATAATCATTACAATGCCATTCTCTGGACTCAGATGACCACTTGGCATAATCCCCCATCTGGGTACACATTTAAATTTGACAATAGATACTGTACATGTACATCGTGTGGCCGGCAGTCGTCCGTGAGGGGCTGCCGGCCTGTTTTAATGCTGTTTATTGTTTATTTATTTTTGATTAAATATGTTTAAATGTTCGCCGGTTCCCGCCTCCTTCCTTCCCTTCTATTGAACTGTATTATGAAGGGTTAAAGGGTTCTCACTGGACTTAATGGAAATTGTAAACATAGACACCCCAAATCTTTACTACCATTACATTTATACTATTACTAGCCATTATTTGTTTACTTCATACAAAAGTGTATAGCTCAAAGATGCTGATTGACTTCATGGCATAGAATTTTAAACAAAAATCAGGCTGTCAACAGCATTTCATTGCACGCTGAGTTTAATTTCCTGGGACCTTTTCATCTTTTGATATTGATCTCCAGAATTTGAATGGCTCACAAATTAGGACCGAGTGTTTCTTTCATCATCCACTGCTGCTAGATGAATAGCTCTTATTACCAGTCTTGGGTCATTCTACAGAATTGGTGCAAAATCAGAGTTGGAAACATCTTGAAAAAAAAAATTCCAAGAATTTTTTATGTATGTAAATTGTATGATATCAAAGGTACACATTTATAGTAATTGTGCAGTTAATTTTCATATTGTAATTTCAGAAAATTCTTCCTCTCCCCAAATTTTCTCACTACAAACATAATATATAATTTAATAAGGATTTTATTTACATGTTAAGATTGTGTACATTTACTTTCTAAATATATTTTTTGCTATTTTTAAAAATGTTTCCACATGTAAATCAATAACAGTTACAATTGTAACAATATTTCAAGTGTAATTTATGAGATTTGTTGTGTTTTGAATCCAATATGTCTTTGTAAAAGCCATAAAATTGATGGTGTCAGGGAACTCAAGAGTCAAAAGCAGGTTAAATGGATTTATTAAGCACCTCACAGCAAATACCACAGTGGAGAATCAGTAAAGAGAAAAGGCCACCTAGCGGCTCAAATTAGGACACACACTCTGCAGAGTAGGAGATTCCGGGCTAGGGTTGGGGGTGAACAGGGCTATCAGGCTTGAGACATATGACAAACATACGCGAGGCACCGTTGCGTGCCGCCCACTCACCGCAGACAATCTGTAAAATACGGAAAAGAGTCAAAACATAATGGTAATCCACAACGGGTTAAATCCAATATCCACTCTGACAGAGCCCGAAAGTCCACTGGGTGAGATCCCAAAAGCAATAACAAAAAGTAATCCACAACTGGTAGTCCAATAATCCAATTGGCAGAGCCAGACGAATATCTCTGGAGAGCTCACAATAATCCACTAGAAAGGCTCGAAAGAGTCACAAGACTGGGTTAGCAGAACATCTCTGCAGTCCTCCAGACTGCGAAGAAAACGTACTTGGATAATCCGCAAGACCGACAGAGAAAATACACTCGGATGAAATCCACTAGACCGACAGGAACATGTACTCTGGTGAAATCCACTAGACCGACAGGAACATGTACTTTGATGAGATCCACTAGACCGACAGGAGAAGCATACATGAGACAGTCCTAAAGACTGAACGGAGAAACAAGCGGATATAAGAAGGGAAAAAAATCAAGAGTGAAGATGAGAAACCAGGAGGGGAGAGAGAAAGAAAACAAAGCCAACCCAGGTGAGAAGAGTGAAACAATAATGAGGTAATCAGTGCAGACACACAAGGGCGGGGCGGTCACGGAGATACCAAGCACATGGTGAGCTGTTAAACCGCACCACGGGCTCGACAGGAAACAAAACAAGTGCTCAGACCTGAGACCCAACAGAACCCCCCTCCAGCGGCGCCACTGGCGTCCTAGGAGGGGGCTCACCTCGTCGCCGGTGGAAGTCAGAGATCAAAGATGGGTCCAGAATGTCCCAGGAGTTTACCCAACATCTCTCCTCTGAACCATAGACCTCCATGGAAACGGAAGACGTGATCCACCAGCAGTTGAGCAGTCTCCTGAGCGGAGGGAAGTGGGACAAAATGGACCGTCTTGGAGAAACGATCCACCACAGTGAGAACCACAGTGTTGCCTTTGGAAGCAGGTAGCCCAGTAACAAAATTAAGGACTGTGGGACCAGAGGCGGGCGGGAATGGGCAAGGGATGGAGCAGTCCAGCGGGGGGTGGGCGGGATTAGGCATCTTACATTGAGCGCATATCGGGCAGACCAACACGAACTGTCTGACTTCCTTGGCCAGTGATGGCCACCAGAAGCGCTGGTGGATGGCAGCCAACGTTCCCCAAATTCCTGGATGGCAGACTAATCTAGAAGAGTGACCCCACTGAAGGACATCAGAGCAGCCGGTACCAACAACCTACCCCCTGGGCACTCTGCTGGCACTTGCACCCCTCGTCCGGCCTCCGCTACTCGCCGTTCGATTCCCCAAGAGAGAGCCCCAACCACCACCCTTCCAGGGAGGATGGTCTCGGCCGAAAGCTCCCTCTCGGGTCTCGAACAGACGCGAGAGGGTTTGACGTTCTTAGAACCGGGCCGGACCGAGAGGGTGAAGTTAAATCGGCCAATGAAGAGTGCTCAGCGGGCTTGGCGTTAACTCAACCTCAGACTGAACGGACATATTCCAGGTTCTTGTGGTCCGTCCAGACCAAGAAGGGCCGCTCTGCACCCTCCAACCAGTGACGCCACTCCCCCTGGGCCAGTCTTACTGCCAACAGCTACCTATTGCCGATGTCGTAGTTACGTTCTGCAGGACTTAGACGGTGAGAGAAGGCGCATGGGTGCACCTTCCCTTCACCATCAGAGCGCTGAGATAAAACTGCGCCGACCCCGACATCTGATGCATCGACCTCAACAATAAACTGTAGAGCAGGATCTGGAACAGACAGAATAGGTGCAGAGATAAAATGGGACTTTAATTTATCGAAGGCAACCTGTGCATCATGATTCCACTTGGAAGGCACTTTAATGGCGGTCAATGCAGTAAGGGGCGCGGCGATGAGGCCGAAGTTCCTGATGAATCGGAGCCCAGAAACCGTTGAAGTGCCTTGTGAGAGTCGGGGGTGGGCCATTCGGCGACAGCTTTAATCTTAGCGGGATCCACCTTGATACTGTGGGAGGAGATAATATGAGGGCGGGGCGGTCATGGAGACACCGAGCATGTGGTGAGCTGTCAAACCGCACCACGGGCTCGACAGGAAACAAAACAAACAAGTGCTCAGACCCGAGACCCAACATAAGGATTCATTAGTTTATATATACATTGAACCAAACACTATCATTACATCTTAGTTACTTAGTTTTGACAAAACATCCCATGTTTCGGTCGTGACACACATTTTCGTAGTGATGGTAATGTTTTGGTATTGATTACAATATTTAATTTGCACAGCTGAATCAGACCTTTTTTATGTTAATACAAATAACTAACTATATACAGTATATGTTGCACATACGCAGCCAGCACATAGCAAACACACATCAGACAATAAATATCTAATAGAAAACCTACAGCTCACATTGTCACGGTTGTGGTGCAGAGAACCCAAGCGCAGGCAGGCAGTGAAGGGGTTAACAGATACTTTTATTTTACAAAACACAACCAAAAACACCAACAATGGGGGAAACGAAACTGATATACATATATAAAACAAGAGACTTCCCACGAGGGGGCAAAATGAAAACAAGACAAATAAACTAAACACAAAGACACGACCAAACGTCTTAAATCATACGAGGCACAAAACACGAACAGGAACAGGAACAGGAACAGGAACACGGGCAAGAGCACGACCACGATACAGGAACACACAGTACAGGCACCAAACACATACAATGCACGAGCACAAGACAAAGAAACAAGAGGGTATTTATAGGAAACACAAACGAGGGATAATGACATGGGGCAGGTGTGAGACATTAAACACTCAGGGAAAGATAACGAGGAAACAAGAGGGATGGGGCCAATGACAAGACACTGGAGAGAATGTATATTATTGTCAAACGGACAATAATATGTTTCTCTCCACACATAACCAAAGACTTTGTCATGGCTCTGCTACAGGACCAAGAAAAACATGACTAAGGAAGCAGAGCCATGACAGAAGCCCCCCCTTTAATGAGCACCTCCAGGTGCTCACCAAGGGGTAGACGGACAAGACAAGGCAGACCGAGACAAAGACAAAAACCAGACAAACATGGTGAACATGACAAGGGGTAGACAGGACAACAAGACACAGGATGGGGTGATAACAAACACACATGGGAGTGCGGACATGGCTTGACGCCGGCTGGAAGGCCGGCTGGGACGCCGGCTGATCACCGGACTGGACGCCGGCTGGATCACCGGACTGGACGCCGGCTGGATCACCGGACTGGACGCCGGCTGGATCACCGGACTGGACGCCGGCTGGATCACCGGACTGGACGCCGGCTGGATCACCGGACTGGACGCCGGCTGGATCACCGGACTGGACGCCGGCTGGATCACCGGACTGGACGCCGGCTGACACCGGACTGGACGCCGGCTGCACCGGACTGGACGCCGGCTGCACCGGACTGGACGCCGGCTGCACCGGACTGGACGCCGGCTGGACACCGGACTGGACGCCGGCTGCACCGGACTGGACGCCGGCTGCGGACTGACGCCGGCGCACCGGACTGGAGCCGGCTGCACCGGCCGGGAAGGAGACCACGCTGCCCGCCGTTGCCTCTTCTTCTTACGCCTAGCCACCCGGCTGGTGGTCGGGTGATGGAAGGAGGTAAACGGCACGGCTGGCTCCGGCTGGGACTCCTCGGAGGTGGTTCCCCAAGACTCCCTCCTTCCTCGCCTACCTCGTAGGCTGACTGGTGGGGAGGCTGCAGGGGTTGAGGAGAGCGGTGTGGCAATGCCTAAAACCCCGATCTGCAGGGTCTGACCCTCCTGTATGGCGGCCAGCGGAGATGGGTGATAGTGACGTGTTGAGACCCTGGACTCCGGTCGGTTCATGACGTACTGCCACACGACATCGAAGTCCAGCGGTCTCAATGACCGCATCTCCGCCCGTGACAGGGGGTCCCTGAGACCGGCGTTAAAAAGCACCGCCACCTCCTCCTCCCCGAAGACAACCTCCTCTGCGGCATCCAGGAACCTATATAGATAGTCCTCGATGTCATCGTTCCCCTGACGAATGCCGCAGAGGAGGCGAGCCTGGTGGGACCGTCTCGTGCCCATGCTGCCTACTGGGTTCGTATTTGGCTCGTGTATTCTATTCTGTCACGGTCTGGCAGAAAGAACCCAAATGCAGGCAACAGTGAAGGGGTTAACACAAGACTTTAATAATACAAAAAACACAAAACAAAAACCCACGAGGGGGTGTAAACATGACAAGATAATAATAAGGGTAAACAGGGACGAAAACTAACTAAACACTAAACTAGAAACAACACTTGACATAAACTAAACTCAAACACTTACTAAGACTTGACAGGGTTCTTGGTAACCCACCATCATGCAACGACACGGACACACCGGGTAACCATACTGACTTACGTTTCACGACCCAGCCTCTCAAGATACCTCATAGTCTCCACACGGCCTCATTTACCCATATCCACAATGTAATTCCCACACGAGCAACAGACAAAGAAACAAGAGGGTATTTATAGGAAACACAAACGAGGGATAATGACATGGGGCAGGTGTGAGACATTAAACACTCAGGGAAAGATAACGAGGAAACAAGAGGGATGGGGCCAATGACAAGACACTGGAGAGAATGTATATTATTGTCAAACGGACAATAATATGTTTCTCTCCACACATAACCAAAGACTTTGTCATGGCTCTGCTACAGGACCAAGAAAAACATGACTAAGGAAGCAGAGCCATGACACACATACTATATCACTACCAAAACATACTAAAATACTAATGATTTGCATAACTGAACAGAGATTTGTTTATTTCCCAAAATAAAGGATTGAGTGTCCATTTTTCTCACTACCAAAACAATTTTTGTCACTACTGAAACAATGATACCCAGTGATACGTTTCAGTCGTGATTGTTTTGGTAGTGACAATTTTTGAATAGCCTATATCAAATATGCTGATCAGCACATTTGCAAGCATTGTTCTAAACAGATGTACACATATAAAAACTACATTTTATGGAATAACGCCCAAAAAAGTTTGCTTAATTGCAGAAAAAAGATGTTTGGTATAGTTACATTCCATAAAGTTACACACAGATTTTCAGACTTTTGAACACATTTACTTCAAAATGATAAGACCGATCTACTCACCATGTAGCTATTAGAGAGAGGGACACAGTAATGATTCTTGATAAAAAATGTAGGGGTGTGGCTAAAATCAGTCTCAGCCAATGGACTAAAACATACACTGTTTCGGTAGTGACATGAAGCTCCGGGACACATAAAGTTTTTTTACATAAAGTTTAATCATTAAAAAATATAAAATAAATATTTTTTTGAACTTTGCTTTTTGAAAAACATCAAAAATATATTTTTAAAAACAACAATGGACAAAAAATATATTTTTTTTAAATATAATTTTCATAAGTTTAAATTTAGGGGTTTGGGTTCGGGACACCCATCTCCCAATTGAAAGTACCCAATAAATTATGATTTTATATATATTAAGCTTACTGATATTACAAATATTACTGTGGGTTTCGAAAGATGATAAAGGACCTTAGTAAACAACTAAGATTTGAATACTTGAATGCTTTAAAAAAAAAAAAGTGGTACAGCAGTTTGCATGAATTCTGAATGGCCCATATACAAAGACGTAGATTTTTTTTAATGCTGTAAGAGCTCATGGACATCAGACTTTAAACTCATCTTATTTAGGAATGCACCGTTATGTAAATTTTGGCAGATAACCTATATTACTTTGATATTGGAACCCGATAATCGATATATTGGCCGATATAAAGTATCTAAATATTAACATTATGATAAATTATAATAAAAATAACATTTCTGAGACTGAAACAAAAGGCAAAAAGTGGACAACTGCTTTTATTTGAAAACATTAACTGCAGAAAACAAAATAACCATTATTTATCTTTTTTACTTGAAAATCATGTACCAAGCCTACTTTACTCTAGTTAGAGATTCTTTAACTTTTAAACTGTTCTGGTATAATGTTTATTTAATAAACAAATTAAAGATGTTCTTCCAGAGCAACCCAGGAAAGTGTTTTTAATAGCCACGAGTCTAACATGTCTCAAGACAGAAAGCATTCAGTCATCAATCGGCTTTAAACAATATGATTTTGTTCCTATAATTTACACATTCATAAAATGACTAACATTAAAAATAACCATTTATCAGCCGATACCGATATGGCCGATAATTTATTGTGCATCCCTAGTCTTAATAGCAGCAGTCCAACAGAAGCATAGGATTAATGGTGGCTATGTTTGCTATGGCTCTCAAATGACTCATTCATCAACAAAGCTTCAGAACAGTTGTGTTTCATTTCCATTTTTCCTAAGCAATGTGCAGGCCAAATGCTTTTGTCAGTGAAGATAATTAGAAATAAATAACCAAGACATATGGATGACAGAACTACATGCTGCACCTCATTAGCATTGAGAGTTTTACATGCACAATGATCCAAGCTCCAAGAAACATAAGTGAAGAGGTGCTGAAGAGATCTGGTGAGTTTCTCAGACAGAGGACTGCAAAAAGTGACACCATGCTAAGACACAGTGCTTTAATAAAGGCATCCATCATTGACTCAACAAAGTAAACACCAGAGGTGAATTAGTTACCGTGATCCCAAACCATGTCTTGTGATTTACAGATGAACGATGGTGGTGTAAACGTGAAGTAGAATATAGCAAGAAGTGCAACAATAAGGCACCGTCGCAAAATTCACCCACCTTCTGACTCCTTTATCTTTAATTCAAATTTCACCTTTGACACCCCAGCAATAACAGCATATCCTACGGCATCCTCATGGACTGCATTGTTTATGGTGAGAGAATGCGTACTGTCTTCTTTTGAGATGGTGTATTTGTAACTGGGCGAGATGTCCTTGGAGTCTCGCTGCCATCTCACCTTCACATCAGGCTTTTCAGTCTCTGCTTCGAATATGACTGTTGCCCCAATCTTAGCTGTCTGAGTTTTTGGTTTCTTGATGAAAGCAGAGACTGAGGGATTGAGGGGGCAGGTTGGTCAACAGGAAATGATGCGTTTGCAAAATCATTATACAGCCCATCTCAAGCAAATAAAAAGACTTGCATAACCATTCCTCCTCTTGTGTATGAGGTTGTCTTGTCCTTATCTTGTTTTTCTACACTCTCCAAAGTTATGTCTTTAGGGAAATTTACCATGATTTTACTATAGTAAAAGTTACCATGTTTTTTGGCTGATAGATAAGCATTTGTATAACCAGTATGACTTTCTTTCTTCTGCAGAACACAAAAGAAGATATTTTGAAGAATGTTGGTAACCGAACAACGGCAGGTTTGGTGTCCATACAATAGAAGTCAATGGCAAGTCAAATGCTGTTGTTCGGTTACCAACATTCTTCAAAATATCTTCTTTTGTGTCCTGCGGAAGAAAGAAAGTCATACAGGTTTGAAATGACATGAGGGTGAGTAAATAATGACATAATTTTCATTTTTGGGTGAACTATCGCTTTAAAATACAGTACCTATATTTGTAATGTTTACTCATACCATTTGAGTAACTAAACTAGTCTGTTCTGATACGTACAGGAGTTGTTGGAACTTGATCTTCAAGCTATTCTTACTTTATTTCCTGCCTTGCATTATTACCAACATGTTCATAGTTATTTCTTACGCATCAGTATGCAAAATTCGACCATAAAGCAAGCCAACCCACTGGGTTTAAATATAGAGTGCACTTGCTCCCTAATGATAAAGGCAGTCCATAGTGACACAGCTGCAGGTAGCTGCTAGAGGGATTAGCTGGGATCTATTTCTGTTGTCTATCAAGTGCTGGTTCCTCTCTTGCCATTTGAAGTCTGCTGGTATTCCTGTCGCCTTTGATCCACTGCTGCTGGCTAGATAGAAGCAGTGACACTACACTAATGATGTCTCCATGATAAATATGTTCTGAGTTTTAATGCTAGAGGGAGGATGTCAAAGAGGTAAGTGCAAGGTCAGGATAAAAACTAAGGACACATAGTACATCTACTTCATATATCTGTAAGAATGATTAACTTCACTGTCCAATGTACAATACGATACATGAACACATGAAAATGTCTCTAAAAGAGACAGACAGATGATGTAGATCATTTATGTCACAAGGTGTCAGTCAATGATGGTCTGAATGTGAGGTGGGACTGGGGAGGGAAGTTATCTAATGAAGGTGACCTGGTTCACTGTAAAAAAATATTATTCATTTTTTTGTTGGGTCAACTTAAAATGGTTGCCTTAAAAATTTAAGTTAATTCAACTTAAAAATAATAGTTAACTCAATGAGTTAACTTTCTTATTGAGTTGACTAAAATTGTTGAGTTGACTGATATTTTTAAGATGAATTAACTAAACAATTTAAGGCAACCAAGTTGAACCAACATTTTCAAACATTTAAAGTCCGCCGTTTGATTTCACATTTCATCAGAAGGCTTTCCAAAAGAAAACGTGCCATCTGCTTGATGGATTTAATTATTGGAAATAACTGCAAAGAGCAGTGTGGAGATACTCTGTTATGGGCCTTTGAGAGGCATTGAAGAGATTGAGAAATAGTCTGCAGACACTATGAACTCCATTGGTTGCTCCAACAGCATTGTTAGAATACTGTGGGTCTTAGCTAATATCACCACAGTAGGCTGTCACACAGGCGGTACACATTATAACAATCCTTTAATTCCTGCTAAGTCTGGGTTATTCTGTGCCCTTCTGAAAAAACACCAAGCCCTGCAGTCGGTGTGATTATGGTTTTCAGTGATAGTTTTGGCGCTAATAAATTATGTCAATAAAATTTTCAAATAAATAAACAAATAAAACTAAAGATTCACTATAGTCAAATCGATACCTTATATTAGCTTGGTATGGGTGTAAACAATAATTGCAACAATTTGACAATATTTTATAAAAACAGACATGAAGACACTTTTCAGAGTCATAATCTTTCCCAGTCTTCTCTTCTTTTGTACATGCCAAATTAATACAGATGACCCAGTAGCACTGCTCAATGCTCATACTGTACAATTCCAGTCATCAACCCAACAGATATACTGTATGGTCAAAGTTCAGAACATTAAAAATCCCATCAACAGAATACAAAACAGCTGCTACATTAAGTTTTTGTCCAGATTGACAAACACATTTATGCCTCTCTTATCAAACAGCATTCATAAGAAAACAAAATAAACACTTGCATACCAGTTTTTTTAGTTGGCTCTGGCATCCTGGTTGAGTGTCCCTAAAGGGTTCCAACAAACAGGCATTGTTGATACCAACCTCACCTCTCTTTTTATAGATACTGTACCCCCTCCCCATGTCCCATGTCCCATGCTCCACCTCTTCTCTCTCTTTTTAAACAAAGATGATCAACACACACCTCTGAGCCCCAAACCCTCCTGCCCACCCCATCACCCATCCACCACAGTGACCCATTATTTAGCCCAAAGCTAATTCACACTGATCCAACAAACCCGTTTTGTTGAAGTTGTTGGATCAATGTGAATGAGAATGTTTGTTGGATCAGTGTAAATTAGGCTTTAGATAACAGATCAAAAGACCTCAAATGTGGATGACAGATAAGGAAGGGAAGAGCGAGGTTAAATTTAGAGCCTTCAACCCTCCAGAAGTTTCCTCTCTCAACGATCCTGCTCAAAAAAACAAAAACAAACAAAAAACACCTGTCTTCTTTGCGGAAAAACTTCTGACATGACTGGATTCTCTGAAATAAAGCAGCGTTGTATTCTGCTTTATATCCTTGATGCTTGTCAACAAATAAAAAATAATTATACAGGTGGTTGCCTGGATTGATCTATTAAATTATAAATTTAATCTGAATTCAAATAATTACACATATTCGTATGAAATGCTCATAGTTTTAAATATCACGACGGACACATGAACAACAGAATGATATTATATGAATAAATGATGAAGATGATCAATTAGTTTTTGTAAAAATGTTTTGCATGAAGGTTGCTCTGAATATGCTCCACATTATGACTTTCACTTTCTATCGTAGCTTTGTCAACCACAAAGAAAAGAACGCAATTAAACATCAAAGTCAACCAACTTGTGATTTATGGACATGTTGGTTACAGTTTAATTTAAAGTCTCTTAAAATTAAGATTTTTTTAGTTTTGAATTAACATTGGTTTGAATTCTGCGTTCTCTTGTATCTTTTGAGTCATGTTGTAATAAGCTGATTTAGCATGCAACAATTCACTCTTGCATTACAGTTCACACCTTTGATGCTACTCCTTTGACCTGTCAGCAGCTTGTCATCACAACATCAAACAGTCACTAGCAGTTGCATAATGATATCTGTATAAAAGTGTTCATAATACATTAAGAGTAACTACACACATTAGCTTTACTGATTTGTATATGCAAGTAAAGGAAAGATATGCATTTGACTTTGACTCACATAAATGATAGACAGGGGGACATATTATGACCTCTCATGCAAGATCACCTCAACATGCACACAAACTACGTGGGCACAGTCACTTCTGCATTGCATTGGCATTCTGGGAGGAGCTTAAAGGCCTGGTTTACAGTGTCTGCCGTTCAACAGCTTGGAATAATTTACACCTTGGTCATAGAGGTCTGTAGTGTGTCTGGACTAAAGATAAGAGCTGGCTGACAGGGCCCTTGACCCGCCAAATATGGCATCAAATCATGTTGCATGTGACAGGTTTTGGTTGTGTAAGTCTGTACACAAAGCACAAACAACAAACAAAGCATTACATTTGGGAAGGCAAAATGTTTGTCTGACAAGTTGTCATTTTAATTTAGAACCTTACATGTAACTAACTTACTCAAAAACCTGACATAGTTATTTTGCAATGGCAAAATAAAACAAATACAATATTTTAAAAAAATAAATAAATAATAAAATAAAATAACAGAGCAAAAGAAGAGAAAAGAAATTAAATGAAATGAAAAACTTTCACCTGCGGTTATGCCTGGATTCCCCTAGTGGTGATTTCGGAAACATCATGAAATGTGGCAAGAGTGCAGTCTGTCAACATAAACCAGTAAAAAATAGCAAAAACTTTAATGCACAAGTCTTTAAAACAACTCTCTAAATTTACTCTTTAAACCTGCTGTTTGATAATGATACAGTGTTGCTTCCTCGCGTTCCCAAGAATAACTTTAGACAACCATTAAACAGTGTGTAAAATTTCATTGGAACTGTTCTTCATTTATTACTTATAATTCAAAACAATTTACATTTACGTATTTGTTAAATGTTTAAGAGCAATTATTAATGTAATAGGGTGTAGGTGGTGACAGACTTTTATTTTGAAAGAATAATAATTTAACGTGTACCGGAAGTATTGTTCTAAAATCCCGTCGATCTGTAGATCATAAGTAACACACTGAATGCACGCAGATAGTATAGAGATAAGTAAAAACCCTCAGCGCATTGACTCGCTTGTGTCTTGTGGTTCATTGTAATTTCCCGGACACGTTATTGTTGCATCAGATAGTGGAAAATGGCAAGAACTGAAGATACAGGTAACTTTTCTCTGTTTTTCCATCTGAGTTCGCTTGCAGATTTACAGTAATATTACATACTGTTAATATTGGCGTGTTTCCTGGCAGGCCTGTTTACAGTAAAGTGGCTCAATATTATTGCTGGTCCTGGTCAAACCTGCAGCTGTTTCGTTATGTTTTAATATTTATTTCCCTAATCTAGTATTCCTTTACATAAAATTACATGGTATATGTGGCACAGTGAGAAACATTGTACGGAACTGATATTGTTAAAATGCGTGATGTGTCTTTGAACACTGGTTTGACATATAAGCTGCAGTGACATATTGGCAATGACAATTTCATCTTTGACAAATCTGACTCTCAGTGTTGCTTATCAGTTATCAAGACAGATATTTACATCGTTACGGTTATGTTTTCTATGAAACATATTCTTTACAAGCATAGGGGCTTTGAGTTTGTACATGTGGTGCTTGTCTTGTTGGATGTCATAATAAAATTGTGAAATATGAACAGTTTCTGTTGTTACCGCCTGTTATGCCCTACATTAACCCATGACTCACAATATTTGTGGTATTTACCTTCAATTACAGTATGACTTTAAGTGTCAGTCATTGGTTCCTTGTTGTACATGTTTGTGTGAACTGATAAATTACAAGACAGGTTTCAGACGAACAGGGTCAAAAAAGATTGCATGTGCCATCATAGTCACTTGTGTCAGGGGGCTGTACATTTCTTTTCTAATGTCTGCACTCTGCATCTCTGTGTGTTTCTACCCTTCTGTTTCTCCAGCCTTTGATTATGGCTTCTTACTGCACATAAGTGAGGCTACTCGCAGGGTTGAGGCTTTGAATGAGTACTTGAGCAGCCGCAGTTACCTGGCCGGCTACGGGCCATCGCAGGCGGACACAGAAGCTTTTTCGCTTCTCTGCGGGCCCCCGTCCGAGCGGCATGTCCACGCCCTGCGCTGGTACAAACACATAGCCGCTCTCAAGCCCCAAATGAATGACCAGACCCCAGAATGCAGCAGTGAGTAGACAGAATTTCTGCCCCTTGTAGTCAGGTTCACGGTGTGCATGCATGTAGGATGTAGATGCATTGTGGTTTGCTGTGTGTGTTGAATATTTTAGAGAGTTTTGCGTATGCTTGAGACCTCTGTGGTTTTTATTGCATGCATGGATGTGAGTGGGTCGCTATTTTAGATCGCATGAGTTAAAGTTTAGACAGGAAACTGAAAAGTGTACAGTCATAACAAGAGAACAGGTTTCAGACAGAATGAGAATGGCATAAAATAGAGGTGAGGAGTCTGTGGTTTTAAATGGCTGGAAGGGAAAGTTCCATGGCTTTGTTTTTCCATTGTTTGTTTCACACATTGTGTGTTTGCTTCATTTATATATGTTTTCTGTTTGAAAGAAAACCCCCTTATACACTTTTGCAGCAGGTGTGCAATCACAGAAAATTCCCAAAGTGGACCTATTGCCTTCACACATGGTTTTTGGATATTTATTTATTCTAGTTTGAGGGTTACTCTATAGGAGTGGTTGTCAAACTTCGAGTTTATAGTGCATCGCTTTTCGGGCCCCCAAATAAAGACTTGTAATCTTAAACTTCAAATTCTAATGAAACCAAAAACCTATTCAGTTATACAATGCTGAAAAATCTATTATTTTGGTTGGTGGGCTTATTTATCTGATTGATTGCATAAAATGTATGATACATTTATATATATTATAAAATCCCACAAAATCACAGCCCCCAGTTTGAGAACCACTGATCTATAGTATAAAAGCACCTAAAGCAGTGAACTTTATATATGATATCATAATGGTAAAACTCTCTTTTGTCTTTCAGCAAGGGGAAAGCGGGTGCAGCCACCTTGGTCTCCCCCGGAAGTAACAGGTGTTTCAAAGCTCAATCTCTATAACAGTCTTACACGAACCAAGGTATTAAAAATGATAATGAATATCAGTCTGATATGTAAGATTTACTGAAATAAGCTGAAGTCCCGTGCAAGCACAATTGACCTAGTCAAAATGTTAAACAGACATAAACGTAAGGTCATTTTTGTTCAAGTAATAATAAATGATGGGTGTTTCAATTCTGAGAGCAGGGCTGCTGTCACAAATTGTCTGTGGTCCAGCTTTAATGAATAAGTTGTATGGAAATTCATTAAATTGCTATTTGCATCATCAGTAAGGGATTTTGCATTATTGCATAAAAACAAAATCTTATTACCTATGGCTTTACTAATAGTATGTTGTGTGCTAGATGCTGTAATATTTCCACAAACTGATGTTCTCGTCTTATTTTATGCATTAGGAGGTGTTTGCACCACAGAAGGGAAACAGAGTTTTGTGGTACTGCTGTGGCCCTACAGTATATGATGCCTCCCACATGGGCCACGCCAGGTGACATATTCCCCATCCATTCATAGTGTTCTTTATCAGAGCTCTTTGTTTTCAATGCACAAAAGCTGCTCTAAACAGCCTGTTTAACACAACACATAGTCAGTGAAAAGGCTGAAGCAGACATTCCATCAGTTTATGTGTATTCAGTATGTGAAGCTGTAAATGAAATTGCATTGCGATCTCATTTAATTGTGGCTTCATGATGAAAAGATTGAACAATTAAAAAGATTTTTATAACAAGGCCCATGCATCAACAAGGATGTCCTGTAGATTTCTTAGAATTTATGTATGATGATTCATTCTCTTTGTCCTTTCAGATCGTACATTTCTTTCGATATACTCCGGAGAATACTGAAGAATTATTTTAAATATGATGTCTTCTACTGTATGAACATCACAGATATTGATGACAAGGTAAGAACAGCACTTGGACGAAATCTGACTCTTTTAATTTTCTTAAAAAGAAATTGTTTATATAAAATGGTACTGAGGATAGTTTAGATTTAAGGACCACAACTAGATATAGTATAAGTTCAGTGTGACCTCCTCTTCTCAGATCATCAAAAGAGCCCGACAGAACCACCTGCTGGAGCAGTACACAGCAAAGAAGCCCAGTGCCTCTAAGATACTGCAGGATGTGTTAACAGCCAGAACGGTGAGCAAAACATGAAATTATACTCATTCATTCGTAAAGCAGATGTTTCAGTGGAGTACTAAAAATACTTCCTTTCTCAGGGTTAGGCTTAAACTTACAAAGGTGAACTTTAGCAAGGTAATAAAGATGTATATAACCTGCCTAAAGTACTGGCAGTACTTACGTGCCATTAACTAATGAAAACAAATGACCACAAGGAAACCACAAAGTGAAACTAATGGTGACCTCAAACACTCCATCCAGTTTAGTGGCCCTTTATTAAGTGTTGCGGCTTTTATCTCTTTCTTCTCTTCGTTGTGCTAACTGTGGTAATTTGTTTGCATTGTGTTTAGCCCTTTAAAGTCAAGCTTGCTGAGACTACAGATCCAGATAAGAAGCAGATGCTGGAAAGGCTGGACGCAGCAGTGGATGCTGCCCTGAGTCCCCTGCAGGAGGCAGTACAGAGCAAAGCTCAGGATGCTTCCATCCAGAATAAAGCAGAGGTACATGATGCATGTTGTCTTTACCTGACCTTATTGTGTTCGATCAGGTCATGTGGAATATTCAGCTCCATGCAGATGCAAAAATCGATCAACTTATCCCTTCAGTGACACATGTATTCAACCTTTTTGTAAAGTTGCTTAAATTTATTTAGTACTGCTTACTGTATATCAGATACTGTATATTATGAGGTGGTCTGAAAGTCTGAAAACTTTTATTTTAATGTTCCTGTGCATGAATTATATTTGTCGTCTTCTTTTCTGTGTTTTTCTGAATGATTTTCTTTAGGTCTTATTGGAGGAAGCCAAAGATCTTTTGTCTGATTGGTTAGACGCTCAGTTTGGGAGTCAGGTGACAGAAAATTCAATCTTCTCTCTGTTGCCGAAGTTCTGGGAGGGAGAGTTTCATAAAGACATGGAAGCTCTTAATGTGAGTCAAGTCATGCTTCTGTAAAATTAAGTAACATGTCGTCGCCTAAAGGTTCTATTCGGGATTTTTGTCAAAACTGAGTTGTTCACACATTCTTATTTTGTGACAACTTATTTACATAATGTAATGTTTTTTATTTACATTTTGGGACTTTTTAGGAAACAAAAAGTTTATTCTACAAAGTCAAATGGAATGCAAAAACTTTGGAGCTTGTCATCTCAAAACGCAAGCTCAGAATGCAGATAAAACCGTATAATTCCAAGGTGACGATGTGTAAAAATGTAAATAAATATAAAGTATTTTACTTAGTTGTTGAAAGAGTTCACCCAAAATTACCTTTTTCCTGAAATAGCTCTATAAAAAAGGAAATTTTACTAGTTAATTTTGATTTCATGCGTTCCATTCAAGTTCACATTTTTTCAGGAGTCTTTAAAACAATTAAAACATTTTCCACTTTTGGGATTGACAATTTAATGACTCTCATTTCATAATTCACATGAATGTGTTTGTCAAACGTCTAAACAGTGGCTTAAAAGCCTGTGGTGTTTAAAGCAAGTGTTTGATTGACAGGTCCTCCCCGCTGATGTTCTCACACGGGTCAGCGAGTATGTGCCAGAGATCGTGGCATTTGTCCAAAAGATTGTGGATAACGGTTATGGGTAGGTGCAGAACTGTCATCTTTGGTTTTAGATGGATCAGTTTAATATTTCCGACTATAAAACCCATGTCCACATTTCTTTTTGTGCTGTCTTCTCTCACCAGATATGAGTCGAATGGATCTGTCTATTTTGACACTGCGAAGTTCGATGCCTGTCCTGATCACTCTTATGCCAAACTGGTACCAGAAGCCGTTGGAGATCAGAAAGCTCTTCAAGAAGGAGAAGGTAAAGTTCAGAGAACAGGAATCAACAGCAGCTATTGCTACATGTCCTTTATCTGTATCTGTCTTATTATCATAGCATGTGAATAGGTTCGCATCATTGCAGCTGTAATAAAGCAGCATGTGGTTAGAGCCATTCACGGAACTCAATTAAGGTTAGATTGAAAGAAAGAAAAAGATTTGACGTATCAGATTTGATTGTGAATAATTGCCATGGCAACTAATTATAATTGCTAGCTATAAAACTGTCTTCATACATGCTGATAGGGGTAGATATACTGTATATCAGATATTTTTATAGTTATAATTCTGAGAAGTAGATACAATGAGCTACAATTATCTATTTTATAACGCAGCATTAGGAAAAGATGTGTAACGGCTTCTCTTCTCTCTTCTGTCATGATAATCGTCTTCTCTGAATGTATTCTTTTAAAGAGAGAATATTTTTTCCTCTCTTTCTAATTTTTGCAGGAGACTTGAGTATCTCAGCAGACAGACTGAGTGAAAAGAGATCACAGAATGATTTTGCGCTGTGGAAAGCCTCCAAGCCCGGTGAGCCGTCCTGGGACTCCCCATGGGGAAAGGTGAGCAGTTACACATCCGAACAACATGTTACTTTTGTTCACTTTACAAAATCTCCAATGCTCAGAATGGACAGCTATTGGCAAATCTGACATTGTCACAGAATTTAGTATAGTATGACAGTGTTTTGAATGTATTATTCTGCATACAAATTTCTTGATTTATTTGCAATTCTTGTGGGATTTTTTGAAGGGGCGACCAGGTTGGCATATTGAGTGTTCAGCTATGGCTGGATCTATATTGGGAGAGTCTATGGACATCCACGGAGGAGGATTTGACCTGCGTTTCCCTCATCATGACAATGAGTTGGCGCAGTCTGAGGTGAGAAAGGCGTTGCTGTTTGTAGAATCAGTTTATCGTGGGTGAGATTAGGACTAAAGAAACTCTACTGAAGTGAAGATTGATGATATTAAATTCAGTCTGTTATCCTGATATATGAAATATTTTGTGTTCTTCTCTACAGGCTTACTTTGAGAATGATCACTGGGTGCGATATTTCTTGCACACAGGTCACCTGACCATTGCAGGATGCAAGATGTCTAAATCTCTGAAGAACTTCATTACTATCAAAGATGCCTTGGCTAAGCATACAGGTATTTTATCAGGATTATATATTTATAGGACCATTAGACGGTACGTGTTACACACATAGACATTTGCATCTGTGTTTATGTATATCTATGTGCTCCCTTTAATATTCCTCATAATAATCTGCGAAAGAAAGTCAAAGTTTGAACATCGTTCATCTGTGTTCTTTTTCATTTTTTAGCAAGACAGCTTCGTTTGGTCTTCCTGATGCATTCCTGGAAAGATACATTGGATTACTCCAACAACACCATGGAGTCAGCCATCCAGTATGAGCGGTTCATAAATGTGAGTGACCCAGAAAAATCAGACAGAAGAGGTGATGGATAAAGTACCCAAAATTCAAACTCTGTCCAAATTTAATAACTGCCAGTTATCCGTCTACAGAATCCTCATAAGCGCTTATCTTCATTCTTAAAAGAATGTGGAAGGTCAGAGAATAGTGGGTGTCCTTCAAGGCACATTAATTCTGTCTTGGGCTTCTTTCAACCTATCAATTACTCTGTCGCCAAGGAATATAACATGGGCAGAGCTCCAATTTTGCCTGAAACTAAAAGGCAGCCATCTGCATGGAAAGTATGAAAAGGTTACCTGTAATTGACCTACACACAATATTTTTTAGAGCAGCCTCACCCGAACTTGAGGTTAGGATCTAATGAGGCGCACCGTGTTTTTTTAGCTACACCGGTGTGCCTCCGAAGGCTGTAAAAATCTAGACACCTTATTAGAAGATGATGCAATTATAGTGTAATCCTCCTAACTCAATTAAAGTGGCTAAATTAATGCTTTATATATATACACCTCAAGATGTGCTGTATGAATTGTTAATATTCATATTAAAATTCACATTAAAGATTCATATTAAATTTGAAACCTGAACAGGCTGTTCTGGTGTGAAAATATAACACAATAAAAAATCCAGTATTTATGAAGCTTAAAACCAATAAATAATGTTGTAATAATTAATGTATTTTCTATGTACTGTAACATGACCTGTTTTTCTGAGTTTCTCAATATGTTCATGTTTTTGGTATAAAAAATAATGTACTTGAAATGAACAAATTAAAATAATTATCTAGGTTAAATGCAAGTAAATTTCTATACAAAGGGTTGTTTAATGAATCTGTTTTTTTTCCATAGGAATTCTTTCTGAATGTAAAGGACATTCTCAGGAGCCCTACTGACATCACAGGCCAGTTTGAGAAATGGGAAGCTGAAGAGATTGAACTCAATAAAAGGTGACTAAACTAGGTCTTTCTCTCAGAAATAAAATCACGGTTCTAAAGTTAAAGCTTTATTACTCAATACAGTTCTCGCTGTGTGTTTGTGTAGCTTTTATGAGAAGAAAGCGGCAGTACATGAGGCGCTGTGTGACAACATGGACACTCGCTCGGCTCTGGAGGAGATGAGGGCTCTGGTCGGTCAGAGTAACACATATATGGCAGCCAGAAGGAGTGCGAAATTGCCGCCCAATCGCATGCTGCTTGAGAGCATTGCCCTATATTTGACCGACATGCTTAAGGTAGCGTGCCACCTGTCATTACAAAATATCACAGTCATTTGAATACATTGTAATACAGAACTACCTCCCACATAATTAATACCTTGATGCAGTGAGTTTAGTGCTTGAAAATGGAAACCGTTGTTTATGTAACCTCTGCACAAATTGCTAAGTGAAATCTGTATGAGACGGGAGGTACGGACATTAACTGAAGGAATGGATGCGTACTGGGCTGCTTACTAAAGCTCTTTTTTCTTTACTGACAGACATTTGGAGCAATCGAGGGAACTGAGCCCATTGGCTTCCCTGTTGGAGGAACGGGCCAGAATGCCGATGTAAGTAACTTCACTCAGATCATATTTTTGATTCATCAAAGATTTTATTGTTGATCACTGTACCAAAGCGATGCCATTAAATATGTGCTTTAATGTGGATCGCTGACCTCCATAAAGACTATTCTAATCTATTTTTAATTGCTGTTTTAGCTGGAGAGCACAGTCATGCCCTATTTGACAGTGCTTTCAGAGTTCAGGGAAGATGTCAGAAAAATTGCAAGAGAGAAAAAAGGTAAATAGCTCTGTGCATGTGGAAAAACAGTTCAATGTGAGCTCCTGCAATGTTTTTTTTAATCAATTACTGTGATGCATATTATTTCTGCATATTTCTTTTATCCTTTGTTTTCCTCTTTGAAAGATGTTACTGTTGCAACAGCCGTTTGCATACAATACAAATTGCACCTTTTTTGCACCAATTCTCTGCTGACTAGAGAATTCACTGAAAAACTTTGTGTCTCAGTGACAGAATTGCTGCAGCTCTGTGATGTTTTACGTGATGACGTTTTACCCGAGCTTGGTGTTCGACTAGAGGATCGTGACGGTAAAGACAAGTAATAGAACTGCCAAGATATTAAGGGTCTAAACAAACCTCCATTTACATGATGTTGTGGTTTTTAAAGGACTTCCAACGGGGATGAAGCTGGTGGACAAAGAGACGCTTATGAAAGAGAAAGAGGAGAAGAAAAAGGTAATGCAGAATTAGGAAGGGACGATTGAACATGGCATTTAATTGATTAATTCTGTATGTATTTGATGTATATATTGTATCGTACAAAAACGGTTTACTTCTGAAGGTGTACCAGTCTGATTAGATTAAATTTGCTTAGTTACCTCTACGCTATGGTAAGGTGACAGGTTTCTTTTTGTCAATGGAAAAAAGTTCCTCAGCGTCTCGGGCAGAACAAAAGAAATGTTTCAGATGCAAAGCTGGTCATTAAAAATGTATTCAAGCCTTTTCAGCTGTCAGTATAAATGACGGTCTTTAGAATAAATTGCAAGGACTCAAGTTGCACTGGTTCATTGTTTTACCTTCTTTAAATTACTGCCTTCTATGCACACAATCTGCTCTACACACACAAGCTTCAGATCGCTGAAGATTACTCCATGATCCAGTCCATGAGAAGCAGTGTTTTTGTCTAAAGGGAATTACATGTTGGTTTATCACACATTCATATTTGGGAATAAAAAATGTTATGCACTGCAGCTTTAACGTTGAACGTTCATTTAGAAGTGGCAGGTGTTGTTTTGTAATCATGTAAATATACAAGTCTTTGTAATATGAATGTTCCATTCTTTATTGTGTTTTAAGATGGAAGAGGAAAGGAAAAAGAAAAAAGAGGAGGCTGCCATGAAAAAACAAGAACAAGAGGTGATTAGCACAAACCCCTCAGAGAAGTGCGTTCTTGTTAATTCTCTATTGTTTTGAAGAATTGTCATTCTTAATTTGTGTATTTTTTTGATAGATGGCAAAGATTGCAAAAATGAAGGTTAAACCCTGTGAAATGTTCCGCTCAGCAACCGACAAGTACTCCAGCTTTGATGAAAAGGTAATACAAACTATTTATAGTCTCCTGCGTCATAGGATACTCTATTGTACATTTACATTACTGTATGTTTGGATCCATTTCAAGGTGACTATTGAACAACACTGAATGATGTCTATACATTTTTAATCACTAATTGAGAAACGTTAAAGGTATGTCTGTTGATCTTCACACAAACAGGGCTTCCCAACACATGATGCTGAGGGGAAAGAGCTCAGTAAGGGACTGACAAAGAAGCTTCACAAGCTTTACGAGGCTCAGGAGAAGCTGTACAATGAATACCTCCAGTCAACCCAAAACGGGAGCTGAAAACATGACACATTGAGTTTGATGTCACATGCGATCCGCCCATCGTGTCTTTTGTGAACATGTCTTCTTGTGTTTGTTAAAAAAAGGCAGACCTCATCTACATATTTGCCACTAAACTTTTGCAGTTTTCTTCCTTCTGATCATGATCGGAAGGTTGTCATTTTCTTCTGATACTTTGCGATTGGGGCTTTATAGATATTTTATGACTATGATATAAGGGTACATACTTTATAATGTGTGCTTTTTACACACACCAGAAGAAGATGTGAGGATATCATATATTTCCAAATTGCATTTTGATGGTTTTTTAGAAATATTATCAACTATTTCGCTTGTTAATATGGAGATGGATGGAACATTCAGTGTTTTCAACATTGATTCAAAACTGTCTTTGAAAAATCTGGCTGTGGAAGTAAGCATCTTTGGTCAAATGTTTGCGAACAAGTCAGATTATGCAGGAATGAAGGGACTTGCAATGAAGGCTTTCGCAATTGTATCACAAAAGGAAAAAGATACACACATAGGAGAACGAGTCATTGTTATTATTATACTCTATGAGAACTTGAATATCAAATTAAAAAATAATTTTGCTTAATATATGATGCTTTTCTCTAATAACTTGGATGTTTAAGTCATTTTGTCCTGCCAGTGTTTGCAAACTTTTTGATCAATGTATTTCTGAATGAATGTATGATTTTCTAGGGTTTTCAACATTCTAATAAGGGCTCAACTTTGTTTGTACAGGTTTGTTTATACAGTTCTAGTCCAATATTCAAACATCTACAGACATTCAGCTCACAGTCCCCACACAAACAAAATCATTCCATTATTATACTAAAACATTCTTTGAAGTACTTTTGTGTTCTAAATATTATGGTACTGTATAGGAATAACATATTTGTTTTGTTACATGGCAGAAAATATATCTGGTGGAAAAAAAATGGTTTTAAGTTTTAAAATGGTCTAAGGATTTTCATTACAAAACTCACTCTGAACCATATGCTGTTTAGTGTTTACCATTAAAACTAATATAAAATATGTTTAGTGTTTTTGGCGATAATAGTTTTATTGGTTCCCATCTGCTATATAACACCCCACCCAACACATTACTCAGAGGCCTGACCTACACATACGGTATCATTATATTTTCATTAAGACAGTCCTATTATTCATTAAATCCAATACAATTTTAGTGCCTTTCTATCGTTTTTCAGCGGGAATAGGTATCTAAAGTCTCTGTTACATGGGCACATATGGGCTGTAAAACGCTGTCTATGTGGGCAGCTCATGAGATTTTGAGACAGAGCCCGCGCTACGTAGGTTTGGATTTCACCGAGGAGGGGTGTTACCGGACCAATGCGCTTCAGCTTTACTGCCGAGTCCATCAGCTGAACGACACCCGCTGATCCAGGTAAGACCAGCAGTCTTCCTCAATAAAACCTATTAAAACATGTCATTTTAATTATGCATAACTTGCATCAAACAAACGACATGTTTATTATCAAGTGGATTTGATTGTGTTCCACTAGATCTGCATATCTGGTATTATGTGCTGCTTTTGCCCTGACTGCATGACATCTTTGTTTTGATAAGTGACTATTATAAAATATTACAGCTTCGAAATAAGTCAATAAGCAACCAGCGAGCCTTACTAGGTCAGACCTCAAGACCCTAGTTGTCTGGTGGTTGTCTATGAGTTTATGACGGAGGTTTTTGTAGCGGTGTGTTAGCCTGTTAGCAGTGGTGGCATTTACACTCACCCCATTCTTCAGTTTGACTTTTCGCCTGGAGATTCTCCAACCGCCCTGGAGTTGGGAGGGGGTTGGTGTGACTGTTATGACCCCCTCCATCATTCGTGGTAAACTATAAAGGGATTATTTGTGTGTTCTTGCTGCGTTTGTGGATGTGGAGATGATGTGAACTGTGTAGTGCGTTTGAGTCTGTTGTGATCTGGATGCGGCTAGTTTAGCGTGTTAGCTGCTAGTGTGTCAGCGCGCAGAAACTCTGATGGGCGTTAACATAAACACATGTGTTTGTGCCTTTACTCTTTAAAGGGCAAAATACGGATCAGTTGCTACCGCTAAACATAGTTAGGTTTAAATTTAGGCTAACAATTTGTTTAAAAGAAGAAGTGGTTAGCTTAGCCTTTTATACATTTATTAAGGTAAGCATGCTTTCCACAAATTGTTCTTGTTTTGTTGTAGTTGCTTTTGTGAAATCATAACTCAAAATAAAATCATAATAAATATGGGACTTTTTCAAACAGTGTAAAAAAACAGTGTAAGTTTTTTAATATGTGTCATTTTGTTTGTACTCTATTGCCCCGTTTCATAGACGAGGCTTAAGTATGCGCTCTTAACTGAAAACAACCTGCAATAACATATTTTAAAATATGTCAGTGCCATTGTTTTGTCTCAAGATGCACACTAGTAATGTTTTTTTTTTCTAAGACATTTTTATAAAAGCTACTTAAACTAATTTAAAGGAGTAGTTCACTTTCCATAGTAATTTTTATTACTTGGTGGATTACTTTTATTAAGTGAATGGGGGCAAATTTTGAAGTAAACTACTCTTTTAACTAAGGCCTATATGTGTTGTGTTGTTTTGTTCAAACACTGTTTACACAGTTTTACTATAGTACCAAAGAATGTAGTAACTGATATTACTGCAGAAACTATGATTGCCATAAGTTTTGCCACTAGTAAGTTTTTAAGGGCGAGCTATCTATAAAACCTTATTGGGCAGTTATTTTTACACTGTAGCTCACATGTGTTACACATCATCATACATTATATTTACATCATTATAGTTTCACTGAAAAGCAAACAAACAATATTTTAGCTAACCTTCACAAAAAAATCTTTTAGACTGTCAGAAGTTGTTTGATGTGGTATCTTTTGTTTTTACACACAGAATATTGGCGTTGTGGTATCAATATGGATGGTGACAGTGAAGCCAAAGGTAAACAAACTATTATGTCTTACATTTACATTTAGTCATTTAGCAGACGCTTTTATCCAAAGCGACTTACAGATGAAGGAAACGATGGAAGCAATTGGAACAACATAAGGACAACAAAAAGCATAAGTGCAATAAAAGAAAATTGGTCTCATATAGCTTATCACAGTATACAGAGCTATGTTTTTTTTGTTTGTTTTTTGAAAGAGTAGAAGAGATAGAAGTCAGAGCTGATCAGTCAGGTGTTGACGGAAGAAATGTGTTTTCAGAAGGTTCTTAAAGATGGATACAGAATCTGCTGATCTTGTAGCAGCTGGCAGTAATAGTCTTTGTATAACAACTAATTGTTTAGATTGAGCATAACTTGTGTTAGCTTTTGAAGTGTTGACACATTTATGAGCTGGAGGAGATATTGTTTGTATATTATTGTAGAATATATTTTTAATGTGCTGCTCTCACAAAAGCCAGTATAACGTTTCAGTGTAAAAGTTTTATGAAGCTTCAGCACATCACTGCCAAAGATTTAATGGAAAAATCTGTTAGATATTTGTGCAATCTCGGAATCCTACTGAGAACCATATTGAATCTGAAACCACCAAATTGAAACAGTTAGTTGCTGAGCATGATTTCTCGCCTCCTTTGAAATTAACTACAGTTTTTGAAAAACAAAGTTTACAGTATAAACATGTATTTTCATGGATACAGTTGTCGATGGGTCTTTAGCTGTATTTTGTTTTCTTAATGACTGTTCCATTCAGGGCTTATAATTTATGCTTGCTGTATATGTTGATGGCATGTTTTTTAAGGTAAACTCAGTGACCAGGCAATGCAGAACCCACAGGCACTGGCAGCTCTTCAGGACAAAATAGACAGTGTCTCACATAGTGCTTCCATCATGGAGAGGTAAATAAAGAAATCTGTGTTTATAAGCAAAATCCACAACTTCTCATAATTAAATTACTCTGATTCTGAGAGCGTAACAGGCCAATTATAATTTTGGTGTTCTTTATTTTTGTGCTTGGTCACACTATTATGTATTCATTTCTTTCTGTAGTAAAATATTTCCTGCGTAGAATTGTAAAGCTGCTCATTTCCTTGTCATTGTTACTAATGTTACTTTTTGAGAGAACCCTGTGTAATGTAACAAACGACAATGTTTGCTGTAGGAGAAAATTATACCCAATATAGGTAATAATACCCAACAAATGGAGAAGATGGCTCCTTATAGAACATAAAATAGTTGGTATATTTACATTTTCATGTGCCATTTGCAAGGAATGTGCACTGTTATGGATGTAACAATTCACTTACCTGATATATAAAAGTTTTGCTTTTAAAAACTTCAAGTGAGACTTTACATGGGTATTTAAACCACCAAATATTGACATCTAAGCTATCACTACGATAAAACCTTTTTTTATCTTAAGGGTGACATTTTCAATTGCCACCTGCTTATCGCCAAACTGCCAAGCAGTCCACTGCCTATAAAACAGCATTAGCAACTGGAGCACAAACCATATTATAACCTCTTCGTAACCATATTGTAATGTTCTTTTAAAGCGAATGAGTTGGATTATCAGAGATGAAGCACACTTCACAACGTGATGTGAAAAGGGATATTGTATCTCACACCCTTACTCTAAAGCCGTCTGTTGGCCTCAGAGAGCAGGGAAATACAACGGTCCAGCTGTGCATTAGTGAACACCCATCTGCTCACACAATGCCTTCCTTCTCCACCCCCCATTCTCCTTCTGTCCAGTTTACCCAAGTCTGTGAAAAGAAGAGTCAATGCCTTAAGGAATCTTCAGGTCAACAGCACACACATTGAAGCCAAGTTTTACAAGGAGGTGCATGAGCTGGAGAGAAAGTATGCTGCTCTTTATCAGCCGCTATTTGACAAAGTAAGTTATATCTTATATTATACAATATTAATACATATTTGTGTTTCATGTTGGGTTCACTTTATATAATATTTACAAATACATGCATAATACTTGTTCATTTTTAAACCCTCGGCTATGACCCCAGCAAAACACCAGATCTCATTGCCTACACATTTTTCAATAGATATCAGCTGAGCTGAATGGGAAGCATCTCTTCATATTTGTATTCTGCATGAAGAAGGGTCATGTGGTTTACTGTCAAAACCTTTTTTGTGTGTTGTAGAGAAGAGACATTGTCTCTGGAAAAGTGGAACCCACTGAGGAAGAGTGTGAATGGCAGAGTGACCATGAGGATGAAGAAGCATTAGCAGTAAGTTTTATCTGTGCACCAAACATAGAAATGATCTCTTGGAACAGACGTTTATCCAAACTCCCTTTTCCAGGAAGATTTAAAGAAGAAAGCTGCAATAGAAGAAATAACAGAGGATGCTAATGAGGAAAAGCCCTCTGGAGTTCCAGAGTTTTGGCTCACCATATTCCGTAGTGTGGATATGCTGAGTGATATGCTGCAGGTGAACCAGAAAAACATTCGATATTCAAGATAGACTTTCTCTTTTGTTGAATTATGTATTTTGAGTAATGATTATTTAATATGTACACATGCTCCGTTACCATGGGCAGACAATACTGTGTATCATTCATACTATGAATGTGAATACAATTTCATATATTTATATATTATGAATACCTTAATTAAATATGTATTAATAATCAAAATACATGACCATGTTAAAAATGTTTTGTTTTTTTGTGAAAAGAAATATCTTATGTTCGCTGTCTCAACAGGAACATGATGAACCAATACTTAAACACCTACAAGATATTAAAGTAATATTTTCTGGACCTGATCCACCGATGGTAAGGGTTTGTGCTGAACATAGAGTGACTGTGTCTCACATTTAAAAAGAAACCTGTGAATATATTATGATCTAAACAGACTTCATTTTCTGATGCATGATATTAAAGGGGTGATATGACACGGCTAAAATGAATATTATCGTTTGTTTTAGATGTAATGCAATGTGTATACGCTATTTAAGGATAAAAAACGCTGTATTTTACACATACCGAGCATGTTTGTATCTCCTCTTTGCCCCGCCTCTCTGAAACGCGCAGATTTTTTACAAAGCTCATGGCTCTGAAAAGCGAGGTGTGCTATGATTGGCCAGTTAACCAGTGCTGTAGTGATTGGTCGAATACTGCAAGCGCGTAACGGAAATGTAACGCCTCTTACCATATTTGGAACATCAGGTTCCAAAGCAATTGTACTGACAGGTACGCCCACCTTACTTGCGTATACATTTGGGCGGTCTCAGTCAAATCATACCACGAACTGATGTAGATTTGTGGGGGTGTGGTTACACGAGGCGTTTCAGGCAGGTCTGGGTGAGCATTCGCTTTTAGATAGAATGCATCTTTTGTTCCGACACTTTCATTTTTGCAATTTTACGTGTCTAATACATGCATGGGCAACTTATAACACACCAAAGACACAGAAAAAACATGTATTCATGCCATATGACCCCTTTAAGATCTGAATAGATGTAAACTGTATTTTTACAGAGCTTCACATTAGAGTTTCGCTTTGAACCCAATGAATACTTCACCAACACCATCCTCACTAAAGTATACAAGATGAAGTCAGAGCCGGATACAGACGATCCGTTTTCATTTGAAGGACCAGAAATCATCGACTGTGAGGGGTAAGCGGTCATTCATCACAAACAATATCTGCTCAGCTCCTCGACGGCTTTTCACTCTAGCTAACAGGTTGTCATTCTTCATCTCCTGTTGGCAGGTGTGAAATTGATTGGCACAAAGGCAAAGATGTAACTGTGAAAACAATCAAGAAGAAGCAGAAACACAAAGGCAGGGGGACAGCGAGGGTCATTACCAAACAAGTGCCCAATGACTCCTTTTTCAACTTTTTCAACCCTATTAAAGGTACGAGATTTTTCATTTCAATAGTAGAGGTTCTTGACACAGACTAAATAGTGATGGGTGTTCTTCATGGTGGACAATACACCCACTGTGCTTTTTTTTCCCATTTTAGTTTCACCAGATAAAGAATTGGTAAGTTTTTTTTTTTTTTTAAGTTTATCATAACCACCCAGCAGTTTAAGGTGTTCATTTAGTTTATAATTTATAATAGTATTCTAAACAATTGTGAACGATGATGCTGACTGAATTCCCGTGCGTGTGTTCTTCATAACAGGATGAGGATGCAGAGTATACCCTAGCCACAGATTTTGAAATCGGTCATTTCTTCAGGGAAAGAATCGTACCGAGAGCAGTTCTGTATTTTACAGGAGAAGCTCTGGAAGATGATGAGAGTGTATGTATTTGCACCAGCTGCTTCCTGATTCCCTTCTTGATATATTAGTTTGACTGAATATTTCAGTGTACTTGAATTTGTATGTTTGCATCTGTTTTTAATGTCTGACAGTTTGAGGAAGAAGAACTGGAGGAGGGTGAAGAGGAGGTAAGTTGACCCAGAATGGATTATTGATGACGAATGGAACATTCAGTGTCTGTAAAATCACACTTGAATATTGGTCATGTTTTATGTGGTATTGTATTCCTGTTGCATATGATAACTGTGTTTTGTGTTAATTAGGACAAAGACGATGAGGATGAGGATGATGAAGAAGAGGGGGGTTCGAATGCTAAGGTCAGTTTGGAATTAGGTTCTGCATTATGGCTGGAATACACTGCACGACTTCTGCTCAGATTTTGCCCAGATTTTCACTCTGGACCAGGCGACAGTTGTTGTGGAAAATCTGTGTCAGTCTGATGGTTTTGGGCAGTCGGTGTTGACAAATTTGATAGAAAATCACTTATGTGTGTGATAGGCAAAGATTTCCATCCAGTCAGAGGCTATCAAAACGTAATTTGTTTTTGGCTGATTTTAGAACACAGTATCTAAGACATCTCTGTCTTCTGTATGCCTGTATGGGTTTACTGACTTAAGTTGGAGCAGATCTTGCAATACAAAACAGCGAACAAGAACAAGCCCATAATAAACCCGAAAACAAATCTTAAAGGAGCCATTCTTTTGCTGTTTTTGGAGCTTTGATTATGTTTTTTGGGTGTTTAACAATGGATGTTCATGTTTCTAGTGTCAAAAACCGCTTTATATTTCATATATTACAAGTCTATTGTTCACCGCTGTCCCTCTTCTAACAAAACGACTGGATTTCTTCTGGTCTATATAAAATCCCTCCTTCCGAAACGCTCTGATTTATAAAGCTGACCAGGTCTCTCGTGATTGGTTCCCGCTTGGAGCGTGTGTCTGAAGATGTCCCACCCGTACCATATCAGCGAGCTTACGCTTCACAGGCTGTTGTGATTGGTCAGCCCCCCTCTCAGTGCACGTGTATTCATAAGCTTTGGCTTTTAGCATTAAACANACACTTGAATATTGGTCATGTTTTATGTGGTATTGTATTCCTGTTGCATATGATAACTGTGTTTTGTGTTAATTAGGACAAAGACGATGAGGATGAGGATGATGAAGAAGAGGGGGGTTCGAATGCTAAGGTCAGTTTGGAATTAGGTTCTGCATTATGGCTGGAATACACTGCACGACTTCTGCTCAGATTTTGCCCAGATTTTCACTCTGGACCAGGCGACAGTTGTTGTGGAAAATCTGTGTCAGTCTGATGGTTTTGGGCAGTCGGTGTTGACAAATTTAATAGAAAATCACTTATGTGTGTGATAGGCAAAGATTTCCATCCAGTCAGAGGCTATCAAAACGTAATTTGTTTTTGGCTGATTTTAGAACACAGTATCTAAGACATCTCTGTCTTCTGTATGCCTGTATGGGTTTACTGACTTAAGTTGGAGCAGATCTTGCAATACAAAACAGCGAACAAGAACAAGCCCATAATAAACCCGAAAACAAATCTTAAAGAGTACATTCCTCGAGATCATAAAAAATAATTTCATGAAGTGTTTAATTTTGCCGTGTTTGAATGTAAGCAATCTGCCAAGTTGTAAATCCGAAGGTGAACGAATAACAAAGTTATTAGCTTATAAAAAAGGTAATCGACTCTGAATCACGCGAACAAGCCATGACCTGTCCGAATCTTTAACCACAATGTACCTACGTCACTAGAAAAATCCCCGCCTACTGACTGCGAAAACTTAACTCTCTCCTCCCCAAACACTGTACTAGCTCGTTCGTGACGTGTGCATCATGTCTAAGAGAAGCTGTGTTCTATGTAGTGAAACTAAGTCAGTCTTATTTTCACTACCAAAGGAAGAACTTCTGAGGAAAAATGGTTACTATTTATTTTTCAAACGACACCAAAGGAGTATAAACCGAACGTTTTACTTTGCGCGCGTCATTTTACCGAAGATTGCTTCATCAATCTTGGCGCCTTTACTGCAGGATACATTAAACGTCTTTCCTTAAAAGATGTTGCAATACCAACTTTATTTGGACCTGTAAGCTCCACCGAATCACAACCTGTAAGTGTGACTCTTTATTTTTGTCTTTACTTAAAATTAAATTTGTGTGACGTTATCTCATGTCTGTGTTTAGCTAACGTTACCGTTATTTTTGGGGTTGTTACTGTTTGTTTACCTAACGTTAGCTATAAACTCGTTGCGCTAATGTAAGTGTTCAACCATATTAACTCGCAAAGTCTTTATTTCAAGAACTGCGTGGTGTACTATAGTTATAATAACATCTGAAGATACGAACACCGTACACTGTATGCCGTGATAACTAACTGTTACAAGAGAAGTGTCTAAAACAGTCCTTTTTCTTACTGGCATCTGTATAAGGATTAAAGAATGATTCGTCAGACTCGGGCTCGAACTGGTAAGGTAAAATCGACGCCATCTCTCTCTATACACTGTTAATATCCAACCACCTGCAAACCGTAATACAGCAGTAATGATAGGCGGTCCATTTGCGACACATGCTGAACGCGTTTGACCAATCACAGCAGACTAGACCATTTGACCAATCACAGCAGACTAGACCATCTGACCAATCACAGCAGACTACACTATCTGACCAATCAGATCAGACTACGCTGGCGGAAAGGCGGAGATTACACAGATGAATCGCGGAACGAATCATTTGAGAGTCAGTCAAGAAGTAAGGTAATAAAAACTGCTTATTATTACGAAATAATAGTATTTTTACATCATGTATGTACATAAACTTGTTGTCGGACACTCCATAAACCAAAATAAGCCCTTAAAAATATTGAGGAATGTACTCTTTAAAGGAGCAATTCTTTTGCTGTTTTTGAAGCTTTGATTATGTTTTTTGGGTGTTCAATGATGGATGTTCATGTTTCTAGTTTCAAAAACCGCTTTATATTTCATATATTACAAGTCTATTGTTCACCGCTGTCCCTCTTCTAACAAAATGACTGGATTTCTTCTGGTCTATATAAAATCCCTCCTTCCGAAACGCTCTGATTTATAAAGCTGACCAGGTCTCTCGTGATTGGTTCCCGCTTGGAGCGTGTGTCTGAAGATGTCCCACCCATACCATATCAGCGAGCTTACGCTTCACAGGCTGTTGTGATTGGTCAGCCCCCCTCTCAGTGCACGTGTATTCATAAGCTTTGGCTTTTAGCATTAAACGGTAACAATGGCATCAACTTCACTTCATCAGTTAAAAACATGCGGATCGATCGAAGTGTAACGGAGGTCTGCTAGTGCATGTGCAAACGTCAATCTTTGTTAGAGATCGCGATTTTTGTTTCCTACTATGACGAAAGGAAATGACACTGGACCGATTGGGTCAGACCGGTTATATTAATTAACACTAATAACAGAAGCGTTAGTTTTGCCTTTTTATATTGGACCTAAGTTGGATAATAAAGCAAGCAGATTGACTAGGAGACATTTGAAAGCAGGACTTCAAAGGACGTTTCATAGAAGTGTTTTAGAGGTATGCGCGCGCACACACACACACACACACACACACACAATATCATTGTATTACACAGAACAGCTTTCACAGCCGATGTTAAAGTCATGGAAGCTGTTATTTGACCGTTGGTTATCTGAGAATGTGTGTTGCTGAATTCTTATTACCAGCTGTAGGACTGTGATGAAAGTGAAAGTAATTAATTGCGCAGCTCAGTCAAATGTTTACAATCTGATAACCAAACACTATTCCAGCGGCTCTTCCTCTTCTCTAAGGAAGGCCTCGCCCAATTTTGGCGTATTCCTTTGGTCAGAGGTTTTTCAAAAACTCGGAATAGTGACATCATTTACCCGGGAAGTAAAGGGTTGTAGTCCGATTCCAGCCATTCTCTGTAGTCCTTGAAAAGCGAATTCTGTTAAAGACAATATCTCGCTTGGCATTGAACTTTGAGCTTTATCATTTTGCAGATATTGTTTATGCTATAACAGCAACATTACACACTAACTAAAGTTTGAAAATTGGCATCAAGGGGAATGGCCACTTTAAATGCTTTATATTGGAGACTGAAATATTGTGACCGGCTCTTGACCATTTTAATAACTTTAATAAACTATGGCTTTATGAGCAGAACAATAATTTAGGACATTCCCTCCTGTATTTAAATTCTGTTGTCACCTCTGAAACTTTACAGGGTGTACTGTATATGGCCAATGAGGTGTTTGATTCTGTTTGTGTTCTGAACCATTTTAAAATCTGGTAGTGTGTAGTGTTTTAAAATTTATTCAAATTTTATAGGTTGTGTAGTGTATTTTAGCCATTAGCCGGAAAAATTGTTGTGTTATCACTACAAGCATAACTTTCTTCAACATGTCTCAGTCTCTGTAATTACTCATTTTCTGTCTGTTGTTTCTTTGGATGAATGTTAGTTACAGGCATAAGTCATTCGCACCTCATACATTTCTAGGTAAGAAAGAAATGTCATGAGTCCATTCCAGACCGGCACTGTTGTTGTCACGCCTCCAGTGTCATGCCATGTTCTCATTCCTCTCCTTATGTCTGCTGTTCCATACCCACAGCAACCCTTTAACATTATCCAAAGCCATTCTTTTAATATCATTAAAGCCTTGTCCAAATTCTCAGTACAAGAAAAGAGAAGATGAGTTTGTTTGACTTTTGATACGTTTTCAAGGATTTTCACTTCTCATCCAATTGCAAAAATGTATCTTGAATGCTATGTCAGAGAATTTGTGACAAGGTGCTTCTAACCATTTGCATATTTTGTCTCTTATACTTTTACACTGATTAAAGGGATAGTCCACCCAAAAATGAAAATTCTGTCATCATTTACTCACCCTCTTGTCGCTTCAAACCTATATGACTTTCTTTCTTCCGCAGAACACAAAAGAAGATATTTTAAAGAGTGTTGGTAACCGAACAACAGCGGTACCCATTCACTTCTATTGTATGGACACAAAACCAATACAAGTCAATGGGTGCTGGTTAACAACATCCTCTTTTGTGTTCTGCGGAAAAGAAAGTCATACAGGTTTGAAGTGGCAGGCGAGTAAGTCATGACAGAATTTTCATTTTTGGGTGAACTATCACTTTAATATATGCTTTCAATAGCTTTTTATTTGATACATGAATACTCCATTGGTTACCTTCTTTTTTACATCTGTCCTGCTTCTTCTGCCTTCAGGTTTTCTTACATAATAAGATTTTTTGTACATTTTTTCAGAGTGGGGATCCTCAGCCTGCAGAGTGCAAACAACAGTAGTTTGGACTGCTTACTCCTGCCACTGTTAATCTCCGTCAGCTCGCCTAAAATCAGCTCAAGTGCTGTGCAGTTTCTGCAGAGCACACCATTCTCACTGAACAACCACGTTGATGCAGTACATTGGAATGAAACCAAGTTTTTTTTCTTTAAATATTGCTTCCAAATTCAACCTGTTGTAGTACAACTCTACTATAAATAAATTGGGCAATTCCAGGCTACGGTCGGCCTTAGAATGTAGATATATACATTGAAATAGAACGAAACTATTTTCCTGTACTTTGGAGTGCAGGCATACTAACTTTTTTTGGATATGCCATTGCGCCATTTCTGCAGAGAATGCACAGCCAAGAAAGTTACTTGTTAATGTTACATTTCTGTTTTACTTGCAAACAGTGTCTCTTTAATAATGTTTTTGAACAGTTTTAACCCTGAGATTGTATTCTAACCTTTGTCAAGGTTGTGTTTTACTAATGGTTTCTCTTCTTACAGAAATGACCATTTTTAACACAGCATATCTATTTATGTACATTTTGAACAGGAAGGCATGTTTATGCACTTATTTATTAATGGAAGTGTGTGGACATTAGCTAGCTAGCCAACATACCAGTGTATGGATGATACTCTGGAGGTATCAGGTAACCCTTGCTTGACTAATTGTGATGAATCATATCAGGCCTTTTTATAATGTGGATGTCAGTTTTACTGTATTGGTTTGGGGTCTCGGTCCTAATCTGATTTAGGAAAAATCTCTGCACTCTACATTTTACAATTGTAAGTACCTGTATGATTTATCAAAGTAGTCTGATGTTTATGTATGTATAAATGTAATTATATATGTGTTGTCTATAATGCTGGAATTGCTCAATTTAGAAATTCAGAATAGTAGTCAATAGGGCAACACTCCACTGCCCTTAGTCACTAAATTCTGAGTGAACTGCATATGATTATGTCCTGGAAGTCATATTTATTGTGATCACATCCCCAAGGCTTTTTTTCTGAGATCCATCACATCCCAAAGTTGACTGAACTTAATATCTTTTGTGACTTGATCTCACGGGTTACTCAGGGTTTTTTATGCCAAGATGACAGTGTGTATCCAGCTTTTGAAACTGTTAATATAAAATATAACCTGATAATTGTTCTCTCTTTGCCTTGAAAAGGAAGGAAGTCTTTTAGTGTAACCTGATCTGGATTTATTTATATACAGTAAATAGTTTATTTTCCCTCTTTTTATGTTTGTTTTGAACTGTGTATTGGTTTTGTGCTGCTTATTGGATCCCCGAGAGATATGTTTTGCTGATGTATGGATCGTACTCAGTTGATTATAGCCTCTCTTAGCATTTTTAAAAATGCTTTGCTGTACTGCCCAAGCACTTACTAAAAACAATTAAACATGTTTATTGCCAAAGATAGTGAACTGATTTCCCCTACATTAGCATTAGCGGTCTCCAAGTATTTCAGATTTGACAGATATAAATGCTAATGATGTTAAATATTTCTGTTTGTATTGTACTATATGATGCGTTTCTCTGAGTATAAGGCTTGTGTTAAGGGAAACTTCTGTGAAATTAAAGTCTTCTCTGCTGACGTGAAAGCTAAAAAGGGCCTTGTTTTGGAATATTTGGAATTATAGAAGCACTCTTTTAAAACGCAACAGAAACATCAGAAATGATGTTAAAACTTTGGTATGTGTTACAAACCAGCTGGAAAAATGTCTAGAACCATAAGGAGATGAGTTTAATTTGGCAGCATTTTACCTCACATGGATAAAAATGATTGTTTATACACTTTAAAATTATCATTATCATTTAGAAAGGAACCAAGACCACAATATACTTAAGTCCATAGCTTCATTTTAAATTCTTTTAATAAAATAGGTCCGTTTATCATAGTTATTTTTACAAATTCGAAAAATGAAATTGATCTATAGTGATATTAGACCAACCCAAATGACTATATTTCAAATTGGTATCCCTTAAATTGATAGTTTACCCAAAATGAAAATTGCATCATCATATACTCACCCTCTTGTCATTTCAAACTTTGATGACTTTCTTTCTTCCGCAACACAAAAGAAGATATTTTGAAGAAAGTTGGTAACCGAACAGTACTAGCTCCATTCACTTCTATTGTATGGACACAAAACCAATGCAAGTCAATGGGGGCCAGTTAACAACATTCTTCAAAATATCTTCTTGTGTTCTTCTGAAGAAAGTCATACAAGTTTGAAATGACAAGAGGGTGAGCAAATGATGACAGAATTTAAGTTTTGGGTGAACTATCCCTTTGATGGCTATGCTGATAACCTTGTCTTCATGTACTGTGCATTAAAGTTTGAAGAAATCCAGTTTTATACAACTAATTTGTATAACTACAAACTGTAACATCCTCTGTAGTTTTCCAGGCAATTTGCTAAGTTCAAACTTAAAAACATTTATGATTAAACTGTTTTGTGTCTTTTGGTAGTATTACCTGTAGGGGGCTCCACGTTCTGCCTGTTTTATTGCACCGGTTTTTCTCAAACATTGTATATTCTGTATATTATAACACATTATAACAATTATTACATTAAGGTTCCATTTATAATGCATTTGTAAATGTGTTCATTAATGATTAACAAGTCATTTACAAATGCATTATAAAGCAGTTATAACTGTGTAAATAAAAAGGGGGATTCTAATGAAATACCTGCCAAATAGTGAGTCATTTTTAACTCGCATATTATAAATGCTTAATAAATGTATTTATTCATTATTTATTTGCAAAATAGGCTGTCTGACTGGAGACTGTAGGGTATGTTATGTTGTTTTTTCTTATTATTGTATATTTCATATCTTATGTCACTTTTCAAACCATGTTGCTTACTTGATCCATTTCCAAATGTCTTACGGTGCCCTCCAGAACGCCTCCAGATCATGATGCTTATCCAAGGCAGATTTTTCTTGCTTACCAAGATAAATTCATCAATTTTTTTATCACCTTTTAACACTAAATGCACAAAGGTGTTTATGATGTTTTATTGATGATTCAATTACTTCCAATAGTTAATCAAAACAAATCATTTATTTATTGTAGAAACAGAATGCTTTCTCACAAGGCTACATCTCTGATGTGAATCATATATTTAGAAGTATTTACATCCCATGAAAGTGCACTTTAAAGAAAAGTGAACACCTATGAAGTATTCATTCACAACTTCAAACACCTAACTTATAAATGTTAAGAGTTATAAAATGTTAGCAAACCATGAAAGTGTGCCTTAATATAGTGGATTCATGTGAACCATTTATTAATGAGTTATGAACATTGTGAATATATAACATGTGCAAATGAAATCTCCAGGTCTATGTAGTTAGCAGGAGCAGATGAAGTCAGCTGATTTACACTTTTACACACAGCACAGTCAAGTTTGCTAGCTCAGACACTGGACTTTTACTCTACTTTATTCTTATTTCTGAAAATAACTGAATGAATTGCCTTTTAACCTCATCTTCTTGTTTTGCTTGAGGGCTATGGTGCTGAACATCACCCTCCGGTTTTGAATGATTTAACAAATGATACTCTGGAGCTAAGTTTGTCTCATTTAAGGTAGCAAGGCTTCTAATCTCTATGACTGAATCTTAAATTCAACTTATTCTAGATTCCACATTCATAGGTCTTTACCGAACAAAATTTCTCAACTCTTATCATTTTCCACCTGCTTCTGTCTTTCCATTATACTATTTGCCATTTTTCTCCTCTCTTTATTCTCTCTGTCTGTCTCTTTCTCATCAGTTCATGAATATTTGTCAAGTTAAGTCTTACTATACTCTTTGCAGTTCTTGTTAGGAGCAAAGCATTAATGACATTCAGTCTATCCCTAATGTACATAAGTGTACGCTGGGAAAGGTTCACCTACTGCTGGCTAACAACGCTCCTATTGATGGCACAATCACAATGACGTGGTGGTCAGAAATACTGAGAGCATCCCATCTATCTCCAGCATCTACCACAATTTAAATTTTGTCATGGATTATTCACTCTCTAGTTGTTCTGAATCTTTATACATTTCTTTGTTTGGTTGAACAGGGAGAGAGATATTTTGACGAATGCTTGTAACCAAACAGTTCTTGGACACTTTTATTACTTTAGGAAAAATTACTTTATACGTTTTTTTCGTTCTGTTGAACACAAACGAAGATATTTTGAAGAATGTAGGACAGCAAACAGTTCTGGGGCACTTTTGACTAGGGTTGGGAATCGTTTCAATTTTATCGACTCCGATTCCAATTCTGATTTTGCTTATCGATTTCGATTCTTATCGATTCCCAGTTTCGATTCCACAGTTGAAGTAAAACATTTAGATATCAACCTGTATGGTCATTTAGCCTGCTTATTGACTTGTTTGCTAAATATATTTATATATATATATATACTGTATATTTATGAGCAGCGTTTTGTGTATATTTACACATAGAAACACACCTTTTCTGATTTATTACAATTTGTATTATCATAGTTGAACTACATCATGGTTAAACTGCAGTTACTATAATGCAACTATGGTTAATTTGTGATTCCTGTGCTTTAATGCAAATTCTATAGCTAAACTATGCTAACTATAGTAAAAAATATCGATAATTTTCATAAGGGCTTTTATTGAGATATCAGCAGATCATGCAACGCATGTACTTTTCTGAAAATATGCACACAGGAATTGATAAGAGGAATTCAAATTTTAATCTCAAGTATCCGATTCCTATTCCTTTCGATTCCGATCTGATTCCTAGCCTTTCGATTCCGATTCCAAATTGGAATTGATTTTCGATTCCCAACCCTACTTTTGACTTTGTAATTTTTCCTACTGTGGTAGTCAATGGGGTCCAAGAACTATTTGGTTACAAGCATTCTTCCAAATATCTTTCTCTGTGTGCATCAGAACAAAGAATTTGATACAGATTTGGGTCCACTCGAATGTGAGTAAATGATGACAGAACGCTTATTTTTGGGTGAACTGTCCCTTTAAAATACTAGACTCTCTCTCTCTCTCTCTCTCTGGAGCACTGCCACCCTCCTTTTAATCACTAATACAGTGGTTTACGACAGGGGTTTTCAAACTTTTTCATGCCACCCCCAAACATGATGAACCTTTTGCAAGGGACCGCTTTTCTAAAATACATATCCATTTTTTTGTAAAAAGAAGCATTTAAACTGTTAGACAAATGTGATATTATAAAGACAACATATTGTTTGTAGAAATGAAACTAATAATCTTCCGTAGAATTTTACAACTTTATTTTATTTTCTGGGGACCCCTTAGAACATTCTGAAGGCCCCCATGGGGGTCCCTGGTCCCCAGTTTGACAACCCGTGGTTAAGGGAACTTTCTTTGATCTCTCTTCCAGTGACAGTTTTTGAACACTTAAAGTCACATTAAAATCTGAATGGCTGAATGTCAACCGATTACATATTGTACAGAATAACAAAAAGTGGGATCTACAAACAATTGATGCTAAACCTTCAGAGATCAGAGATTCAATTGACTATTTTCACCACTATTCAGCTGGCACAGGATGATTTTTAATGGCTGTCAAGAAATCAATTCGCCTGAAGTTAACTGTGTTCTAAAAGTCTGACAACCAGAAAATGTCCAAATACTGCTTGCTTTGGTTTAGAAAAATGTCTGTTTAATCAGTTAGATAAATGCCACTTCTTTAATGCAAAGACATTCTTGTATTAACACTTTGTGGGGCCACACTGTTGTAAAAAAAACGACATGCTTAAGCAGTGTAGATTTATCCGGCTGTGTGGGTGTTGAAGGACAGGTATCAGATCCCTGTGAGGCTGGATCTTCACTGAGCTGTGTATGTTGTTAATGGACACAGGCAGGTTTAGTGTCTAATGAGCGCTTTCCCATGAGGAGGACACTGAACTGCTTCTATCCTGAAGACTGCTGTCAGCCACTCCCACTATTGTCCACATGTCTTACTCTAAACTCACTGCACTCACTTTCTCTCAAGACATCTCCTGAAGCCCTTTTTATCTTACACACAAGGTTCAGAGTCTTGATGCCTATGTGATTCGAATCCATGATAAACGAAAGATGATGACAGCAAAATTCTTTAGCTCACTCTTTCATTTTAATATTTAAATCGCAAGATCTCATACACACACGGATGGCATTCTCCATTGATGAATGTAGATCCTCAATGTGTTTTAATGTATTTTGACATAATTGTAGCCTCGTCTTCTTATCTGCTTTGAGAGCCTGATATGCTCACCCTTTTAAAAACAAGTTCAGTGCATATTCACAGATTCTTCGAAAGTGCCTCAACTTCTGCACAAGGAAATGGTCAGTGAAACAATAACAAGCAATTGCTCAATCCCAAGGAAAAAGCTAGAGATCATCGAAGCAAAGAACAAGTGGTCCTGTCATGCTTGTGCAACCATAGTTCATGTTAAAACTTTTTTTCAAGTCTAAGAAAAGTATCAAAGCAAAGCCAGGCCATTATGCTGAGATTTCCACAGATTTCATGCTTCTGCTTGGGTAATGGTAAACATGCCTCCCCATTCTTACAGTAGTAGCGTACATATCTCTCCTCTCCACTCCCTCTCTGGGCCTCATGCCAGCGTATCCAAGTGGTTCTGGACCACCAATTGTATCGCTGATCGTTTTGTCCCGTGTGCCACTCCTGAGTCTCAGTAACCGTGGTGACATGCCAAGTGTGCCAAGCATAAATTTGGTGTTCATACAATGGCAGAGGAATGGGGTTGTAAGGTCACTCTAAGTATGACGGGTCACTTTGTTCCACCTGGAATTAACTTATTTTTTTGCGATAAAACTAGCTCCTAAACCTGTGAGACGTTAGGGTGAAGAGGACTCCTTAGTCACTCAGACCAACTCTCAACAATCCTAAAATGGCTGTTACACCGGCAGTCTACCTTGAAACGTAAACATCTTAGAAAGATTTCATGACAATGAGCTTAACCATAAAGACTACTAATATCTGCTAACTGTTTATGAGACAGGCAAAATGCATACAATTAGATGAACATATACTTTATATATACTTTATATGAACATATACAGTAGTTTATTTCCAAAAGATAACTCCTTTTTTAAAATAATTAAAAAATCATGTTGTTTATTGTGTTATCATGTGTTTATTGTGTTTTATTGTATTTGTTAGCTGTATTTTTTAAAGTTATTGTTACTTAATAAAAACAAACGGTTTGATTTGATATTATGCACAATAAAACTTTATGCACAAAAAAAATGGAGTTATCTGTTTTTGTAAATGAACTTCACTTGTTGAATTAGTAGCTTAGTGTATATAATCTTAATTAGAATGCGGCAATAATTATATATTAAAATATTTTATTTGAAAAAAACGGAAAGTTTTTGAAACGGAAGTTGCGATTTACTTCTTTTCCGTGTCGTGACATGTATCCGAGTGAAACGGCTTCTGAAATTAGAAAAAAATGTAGGGCAGGGCTTTATTTTGCCCTTCCCTTTTTAATTGGTTTGTTGTAAGTTGGCCTGGCCATTGGACAGTCAATATATTCCTACCTCTTTTTTGTTGCTGACGTCATGTGGTGAAGAGTTGTTGTTGAGAGGGGGAGAGGAGCTTAATGTTTTTTATTAAAGATTACAAGCGCAAATGAATAAAAAAAAATAATAGTGTGCACGGATAAATCATTTATAATAATCACTGGAACACTGTGTAAAACACTTAGAATTTTCCTGTTTGATTGCATGGTGACTTTAATATTTCTTTCTGTTCCTTAGTAAAAGTTGCTCTCAGCAGCGTTGTGAATAGGTTTTAAGTAGAAACTCTTAACTAAAAACGTTTACTGCTGTTTAGGAGAGCTCTTGGTGTTAAGATAAAATGTTTTGTGAATACGGGCCCAGATACTGTATGTATCTAAACACAGTTCATTGACTTGTAACAAAATTATTCTGAAATACCTTGGCCTTCAATTCACTTGCATGTATGCCTTTGCACTGTGGATCAAAAGTTTCTCTCATTTGCTCAGGCTGTTGAACCCCAATCATGCAAAGAACAGATTCAAGGGCACTTTTACTAACTACACAAATATCTAATAGCCGCCATTCTGTCAAATTTCCTAGAATTAGATAAGTGTTAAATAAATGTTTTAGTATTCTACTGTATATATTTCCACTAACACATACTTTTATGGCATGTTCGTAATCCCCCCAGCCATTTCATCACCCTAAATGGGCTTTATCACCCTAAATATTCATGCATAAACAGCATTGTGTTTATGCATATCATTCGTCTTTTGTTTATTTTGATTTGTGCAGCCCACACTAATAACAACAAGCACATATCTCCTACCACACATATACACACGGGCGCTCCATTACGCCATGACAAAAGTGTCTGTGAAGTGGTGAAAGCAAAGTAATCTTCGATCATGACAGCATAGAGAGGCAGGAGATATTTACTGAGTGAACACACTCTGCACAGGAGCAGTGCTGTATGGAGAGAAACCAGCTGCAGGAGAGACATTCCCATTCTTTGATCTGTTTGTCCCTCAGGGGTTTGGATATAGGATTACCCCCAGGAACCCCATCAGGACGGTTTGCATTAGAAGAGAAATATCTCAGCCCATTCTGAACATTATTTGCCTCAGGCAAAATCTACGTATACACACAATATGAAATATATTCCATGAGGCGTGTTTACATGGGTAATGAATAAATGTTTGCATAATAATCTCCCATGGCTTAAGAAGACTTTCTAATCTGCCCAGTAAACATCTGAGGCCGGGCCTCTCCTCAAGATGTTGCCATCTGGTGTACATTATTTTGTTGAATTATCACATCATTTACACCTGATACCTTTACTGCTGGTATACCGAAAAATAAAAACATTTGTCTTCATCCCTCAAGTTGTTCCAAATATTTGATGAACACAGAGAAAGATATTTGGAAGAATGCTTGTAACCAAACAGTTCTTGGCCACCATTGACTAGGAAAAATGTCTTAATAAATGTATTTGTTCTGTTGTTTAGAATGATTACTTTAAGGAGCTAATGCTACCTGATATAATGAATATATAGTATATAGTTAAGTTAATGCAGTCATATTAAATATCATATTTTGTAGAGTTGTCAAACGATTAATCGTGATTAATCGCATCCAGAATAAAAGTGTACATTTACATAATATATGTCTGTGTACTGTGTATATTAATTTATAAACACATACACATACAGTATAGGTATTTAGGAAATATTTACATGTATTTATGTATATTTAACAATAATTAAATTATATATAAAGGTTTATTCATTTTTATATTTTCTGAAATATATGCTTTTATGTGTATTTTTTAGAAATACTAAATTAATATTATAAAATAACATATTTTATGTAAACAAAAACTTTTATTCTGGATGTGATTAATCATGATAATTCGTTTGACAGCCCTATATGTTTTGGCCTGAACAGAAGCAGTTAATTGACAGATGTTTCTGCATGGAACATATTTAGGTATGTTAACCAGACAAAATGATTTAGTGTATTACAATAAACACAGAAAATTACTCATATGTGCAGCATTTAGAGCCAGGACTGGACATGGACACAAATTTTCTGCTATTCACAACATATTACAATAAAAAATCAGCAACATTTATTCAATCAAGAATCAATTAATAATAATTAGTTAAATCAAGAATAAACATTATAATACAGAATAAATATAAAACAACAATTTACATAATGTTCCTTAAATACATTTTAATTGGAAGAGCATGTGGACACACACTGTCAGGCATATTCAGTTGAGTCTTATACCTTCTGTCTCCTGTGAGTCTGCATTGTTAAGATGACCCCAGCTGGAAGCCAGTGGGTGTCCCGTACACATGGCAGTGTCAGTGTCCAGGCGATGTGGGATCATCAGCCTGTTGGAGCACATGACACGGATGCACATGTGATCTCTCACCCCCTCAGCTCAGACACCAAGAGAGGGAAATTTCTCCCAGCCCCTTTGAAGGTCATATAAGGTTCTTGCAACCCATACCTTGTGAATGTGTGCACAAGAAAATCTACCACTTGCTTATGACCAAACAAGTTCATTTTGTGCACATTACTAGTCTAACTTTACTCTTTTATAATGACACATACTAGTGCGTCCTATGGTCAAACATTAATATGAAAGTTTTAATAACACATTTGACAGAAATATACAAACACGAGATGGACTGTGAATAAATAAGTGGGGCGTGCGAGCAATACATTAGCACATTATACGGTGAAGGCATATTTCTAATAATTCAAATGAAGCTCAGTGTAGCGCAACATATGTTTTGCGTCGTTGAAGCGTGCGTTTGGCGCAGCGCGTCTGCAGGTTGCAGGAAACAAGCATGTGTAACATGGAAAGGGGGTGTGTGAGGATACTGGCAGCGTTTCATGCAGCTCCAGTGGACACCTACAGTATAAGCGGGACTCGCTTGTGTGTGTGTGTGTGTGTGTGTGTGTGTGCGCGCGTTTGTGTGTAAAGAGACCTAACACACACTATCGCACACTTAACATTTGGACACAACATGGCGATGAGGCGCCGAGAGACACGACGACTCTTCCCCGACTAATGCGAGCACGTTGTGTTTATAGGTAGGGGAAAGCGCGTTGCAGGGATATAAGTGAAATTACGCGCAACCACTGAAATCAGAAGCGATTTAATCCGGATTCCATTGTATGCATGTAGCTATAGCGGTCATATAAAGCACACTACTGCTTTACCCCGCTACTGCTGGAAATCAAAAGCTGTACATGGCGGTGGAGAATATCTGGTTCTTCTGTCTACTTTCTCTGGGTTACTGTGGACTATCCGTGCAAGGTAATACCAGCTGTACATAACGTCTGTATTGCGCTTTAAGTTGCGTGTGTTTGGTAAGAACGAACGTGTTTCTTTGTATCTGTCAGGACATGTGAGACTGCTGAGAGAGAAATCTTGCACCTTGCTTGTTGCGGCGCTTTACTTTCTTCTCTTTTTAAATTAAAAACACTGAATTGCAAGATGTTTGCTAGTTTAACTTTTTGGTCACGATGAAACCAAATCTGAACGGCACTTTTGCTAATAGTATTCTGCGCTCAATCACAATAGCTAGTGGTATTAATAACCATGTTGGTAAAAACGACAGCAGCGTTAGATTAACAAAAATATATCAAGGCACATGAAGTGGTAATGTTTGCTCAGATTGGCGGATATAGTTGGGGGGCTTTAGTTTGGGAATGTAGGACAGGTTCATATCCTCTGGAAGAAGATATTTGGACTTTGAAATAGAGACAAATAGTCAACATACATGAACTAGATAACGCGCTTCTGTTGCCATTAGTTTTTACATGTACTCTGACATTCAAATGAAATCATTGACATACGAGTTTGCAAAATCAGCGCTTAATGTAGTGCGTGTTTCTTTGACTGTATAATACCTAGGAAATAATATAAGTTATGTCATATATTTCTATTAAATGAATGTCATGAAAGTGAAGATATAGCGGAAGGATGCAGTAGCCTCAGGGCGGAATCGGTGACTTTAATTCAGTCACAGGCGCTGGAGGAAACAGGAGTGGGACTGGGGAGTGGTCAGGACGATTTATCCACAGACATGCACCTTATTTACATAACAAAGAGCAGCACCGAAACACATGGGCACCTCCTGGCATAAACCAATGCCCTTACTGCTGTCCGTTGTGAGCAATGGCAAGCGCAGCGGTCAAAACGCGGTGTTTTAGCTGCGTGCACGCGCGTTTAAACCCTGTGCTGTAGCAAGAGAGGTTATTTACAGTGGGGCGGGACTTACTTGTGATCAATTTCAGGAAAATATACGACGTGCAAAGGGGTAGCTTTACTTTAGTCAGAAAAATAGCCTTTATGTATTTGACATTTTCTCTGATTTTCTTTTAATTAACGTCAAAAACTTAGACCTGTGTAGACAGATCTCTTATGAAGTCTACACAGGTCTTTTTGTTTTAATTTAAGTTTTTCACGTCAATCTTAAATTGACAGTGTGCAGGATGTACTGTACTACAATGTATGCGAGGCGTTTGACTATATTTGTTAAATAGTTTGAGATAATGTGCAGATTTGCATGCTACTGTACACCTGTGTAGATTATGCCTGGTCGTTTCATGAAATAACTTTCTGTTCCCACTGTAGGAGGTTTGTTTTTGTTCCCATGTGACTTGGTTAATGATAGACATACTCAGTCTTCAACATTTACCTTTCTAAAGTTTAGTCTCGCCGAAACGCACCTGAAATAGTGGTTCACTTAAAAAAATTACAGGCAGGTGTCTTTGCAAAATTAAACTTGGCAGATATTAAAACTAGAAAATGATGAGCCCCTCTTCTGAGTAGTGTGGGCTTCCCCGAGACTGTGTGCCAGCTTTACAGAGAGGAAGTTGTTTGAGTGTGTGTTGTTGTGGGAATTCAGAATGGTAAGTGATACTGGAGAATGTGGATAATTTGGGGTGAACCGTCTCTCTCTCTCTCTCTCTCTCTCTCTCTCTCTCTCTCTCTTAAACTGAAAACAAGCTTTATTGGCATGATTGCAGTACAGTATTGCCAAAGCAATGCTTATTAAAACAATATAAATGTTTACGAATATGCTTACGAATATGACAAGAGAAAAGATAAATTAATGTTGGCATACACACTTACACTTGTAACTGTAGATGGTACTCACTAGTTAGGGCAGTCACGAGGCCACAATTTTATTTTCGGGGGCTCCTATCTCAGAATGAGGGGGCCAGTGAGGGATGCATATATAGAAGCAATCATAAAGCTCGGGGGTCCGGACATGAAACTAAAGGGGTCTAGCCCCCCCCCAGTGTGGTTGTGGTTTGCGTTGTGGCAGTTTCTCTCTTTGTCCTACTCTTAAGATCCATAAACTGAACACTTCGATTTTCATGAGAAAAATCACATCATACCATACAAATATACAAGAACCTCAGTGAACTTATGGTGAATAGCTGAGTACTGGTGCGGTGTGTTGTGTGCTGTGAGGATGCTCTTAGGAGACGACACTTCTCTGCTTTAAAAGCACCAGCTGATGTTTTGCGTCCTCATAGAAAGCCTCCCGCTGTGTTATCTAACATTCCACTGTTCCTCAACAAGTCTGTATGCAGCTGCCTGCTTTCAGAGATTCACCAAAAAAAGAAAACTTGAGGTGAGTTGAGAGGTCAGAGATCATGTTTTACATGGTCTGGCTGCTGGCACTATAGGTCGACCCATTGTGGATTTTGCAGATGGCGATAACTAAGGTGGGGAAATGGACAGATAAAAGTTTTGAAAATCAATAATGTTAATGAAACACCAATGTTGAGCTTTGAACGCTGATCCCATTCACTTAAAGGAATAGTTCACCTTCGATATGAAAATTCTGTCATTATTTACATGCGCTCTTGTCATTTCAAACCTGTGTGACTGCCTTTCTTCTGCAGAACACAAAAGAAGATATTTTGAAAAATGTTTGTAATAGAAAACCGCTGGTCCCCATTGACTTGCATTGGTTTTGTGTCCATACAATAGAAGTCAATGGGGAGCAAAGGTTTTGGTTACCAACATTTTTCAGAATATCTTCTTTTGTGTTTTGCGAATGAAAGAAAATCAAGTGAGTTGCGGCAATGGAAGAGCACAGAGGAAAAACAACTGTCAGTGTTGATTTTTGCAGATAACTAATCTACTACCAATTAATCAATGTATTTATCAGTGTACTTTACCTCATATCTGTGACGTGGCCTCACAAGCATTATGCTCGAACCTGGCGTCCACCTTGTGTTAATCAAACCTTTAATCACAGCCTGTACCACTGAAGGGAAAGGGTTAATCTTTTGTGCTCCATAGCATTTATTTTCAGCCTTCACTAGATGTGCTGTGTAATCTTTCTGTAGCACCGCTGCAGCATTTCTGCCATTACCTCCATTAAGCATCACTTCGTGACCTCGTTTTGCCTCGTCATTACCAAGTCTTAATATTGTTTAATTCCTCTATGAGTGATGACTAGATTTGCAGTAATTACACAAACTGCAGAATATGCTTCTGAAATCACTATATTTATAATAACACAAGTCATGTACAGTAGTTGGATTTTGCATATAGTGACATTCATACAGTACTCTCTTCTAATGTTTTGATTTACACTTATGGCAAAGTTATTGTTGTGTTTAAATAATGATAGTGATTTTGTAGCTTCGTAGTCTTTAAACATTTCATAAAAAAACTCGTTTTCAGTATTAATGAAGGGCAGGTGCAGTACCACACATCATTTTCTGCTCCTTTATATCCATCTAGGGCTTGCCAGTGCTGAAAAAGAATCTTCACAAAACAGTCATAACAGATCTGACATGTATTCACCTTGTTTTGCTAACAAACACAATGAAGATGTGAATTAAATACAGAGGTGGACGAAGTACACAACTTCCTTACTTGAGTGAAAGTACAGATACTACTGGTCAAATATTACTCCACTACAAGTAAAAGTTGTAAAGACAGATTCTTACTTAAGTAAAAGTACAGAAGTACGTGCTTTTAAAAGTACTCAAGTATTAAAAGTAAATTTCCTTTATGTCAGTTGTGCACTGTTTTATTGTCGTATACCTTATGCATCTGAAGCAACCTACTGAATACACTGAGTAGCTCACAGTATCAGTTGTATTAAAGGAGTAGTTCACTTCAACATTTGCCGCCATTGACTTTCCATAGTCGTTTTTATTCCTACTATGGAAAGTCAATGGGGGAAAATTTTGCAGTGAGCAACTCCTTTAAGAGCTTTATATGTTTAGCACATATATGTTTAGTTCAGATATAATCCTGTATGATCATTTAGCCTAATTATCCTCATTAGCCCCCTAGGCCCATATGTATTTATGAGCAGTGTTCTTTTATTTTGTATATTCCCTTTACCAGTTTTAGCAGCAATTTACAAGTAAGTAGTAAGGTTCTTGTAAATAGTAAAGTGTAGAAGCCATGTGTTTGTTGGATTTATTACCATTTGTATTACCATAATTTAACTACAAACATAAACTATAGCTAGTATAATGAAACTATGTTCATTATGGCCCGGTTTCACAGACACGGCTTAGCTTAAGCCAGGACTATGCCTTAGTTAAATCAAGATATTTATGTCGCTTTTATAAAAATGCTTCAGAAGAATACATTACTGGTGTGCATCTCGAGACAAAACAATGGCACTGTTATATTTTAAGATATTTCTGTGCAAGTTATATTCATTTAAGACAGGTCACACATTCATTTTAGTCTGGTAGCCTTAAGCCTTGTCTGTGAAACCGGGCCTAAATGTTTAGTTGCTGTGGTTTTACTAAAGATTATTAATTGGAGTATGGTTCCTATATATAGAAAATGGTAAATATGTGGATACTGTGGTTTTACTGCAAATACCATCCCTGCTGAAAAAAACAATGATTTTTTTAATTAGAATGAGATTTTTAAATTAAATTCCTCTTTGTAGTGTGTTTTGGGTTTTATTCCAATAGGATTTACCATCCCATCAATAGAATACATCACATACAAGTAGACAACAAGTATCCATAGTACAATTCCCATTATAACCATTACATCCATTACATTTTATGTTGTATTTTGGGCAGGGTTCTATTGTTTTCATTTCAACAGGAATACTTCAACTATAGTTACTTCAGTGAAAACATCATTCATTTTCCAAATCGCTTTAAATGATATAGCAGTAACGTTAGATCAGAAGTTAACACGCACGTGTAGCTCAAGGTGTATGTGATGCTTATTTACCATTTAGCCGTTATGCCGATCATTTTCATGACAATGTTTCTACGATCTCTGTTCTGATCGTAACCCACAGATGATTACACCACACTTTAACATGTGCCTTTTTCGTTTTTTATTGTTCTATTTGCCTTTTTAGAGCGCTATCAACGGTGTAGCAGCGCCTACGTTTACATTAGTTTAGCGGGGAAGATCCCAGAGTTGCCAGATTTGCGTAAAAAAAATCTGCCAAATGGCTATTCAAAGCTTGCCGGAAAACCGCGAGCATAGAAAAACTGAAATACTTGGCAACAGTAAAAGGTCCTGGCAGATCGCAAGCCAGATAAATCGCGCACACAGGAAACCCGCTGCATAGAAACCATTTTCTACTTTTGGACCTTTTTATAAATGTAGTGGAGTAAAAAGTATGATATTTGTCTTTCAAATGTAGTGAAGTTAAAATACAAGTACTCAGAAAAAATAATACTCAAGTAAAGTACAGATACTCAAAAAGTGTACTTAAGTACAGTACTCAGGTAAATTTACTTCGTTACTGTCCACCACTGATTAAATATCATGTGTCATGAAATTTTCTTTATTCCTTATTTAGTTTTTTAGTTGTTTTACAGTCGGTTGAAGCTGGTTGAGTGGAATATGATAGTTCATATGTTTTTGTATTACTTGGTATACTTTTTGGTTTGGGTCTATGTGGTTGTTTAGAAACTAATTTAAGCCTCCATGTAATTTGCTGTTGCTGGTCAGTGGTGAGGTGAATCATTTTCAGTAGAAGGAAATGTGGCTTGTACAAGGAAATTATTCATTATCCTACTTCCTGTCAGTCTTTACAAAGGTCTTCCGCAGGTTGACCCTGGAAATGGTTGACAGATCTCTTCATTGATCTCTTTAATGTCTTTAATGTTTTAACTAGTGACACTTGACAGTATTTGAGTTGATGCCAAATGAAAAAGTTGCACATGTGTTATATAATTGATAATTTATTTATCACATGCCAAAAGTTCAATAGGAATCCACCAACTGATGTATGGAGTCATATAGGCCTAAACAAAGATGATAGTAGTTCTCAGTGTTCTGTGTTGCAATGGCTATTTGAATTCAGCATTTGTACACATGGACTTCAGGGATACTGTGACCTGGATAACAGCTGTCAAAATCTATCAGCATGTGACTCGACCAGAGATAGACCCTCAGAAGGGTCAAATGGCGATGGGGATGAAAAGATGGACATAATGCAAGACATAGGCGCTAGAAGAATAAGCAACGTTAATGGATACTTAGAAGTATTGCCCATGTAAATCATCAGTAGCAAAGGTGATTTTTCATTTGTCTTAAAATTCTCTTATGAAAAAATGTGGGATAGCCCTAAAATAACAAATTATGGATGACTATTTAACATTTCAAATGTTAATGCAATTAGTCATGCTCCTTGCCTTTGTATGTAAATTATGTAATGAGGTATTTTCATGTTAAAAGCAATTAAAGATTGAAGTACCGCCTCAGCTGTGACTACAGGCAATGTATCTCGACAGACCACACTTACTGAGAGAAGTCAGTGCAGAATACTTAAGGAACAGTTCACGCTGGATACATTTTTGCATTAAAAAATGGAAGACAGAATTATATAGTTGAGACACACAATTTGGACATACTGTATATATACAGCAGTGGAAAAAATGAAGAGACCATTCCAAATTTTCATTTAATCTTCATTCCTAGATGTATTGTGGTCATTCCAGTACAGTGTCTGTTAAATTTCAACAATATCAAACCTCAGGAGTCACATAAAGTCAACGACACATGAAAACTGTGATAAAAATCTAGGTTATTACATAAAAGTCTGATGTCTGAAAAAGAGTGTTAAATAACTTTTCTGTTATTTTGACCTGTTTCTCCAGTTTACATTTTCTGAAAATAAATGCAAATAGAAACAATATATATTTTTTACATTTGGGAGAATGGAGTGGAAATATTGTTAGTAGCTCACAGAATGAAACAAAAATAAACATTTTACCTAAACACAGCTATGAATAGTAAATTCGGATTTTCCCGCAGCTGAATGGAAGACATGGGGCTTTTTATGCATAATTTAAATTAAAGAAGTTTTTTTTTAATGCAGATTTTTTAAGATATTTTTCCAGATTTTAATTTTGGTAGAACATAATTTTGCCCGGTAGGTTAAGGGGTTTGGTCTTTTTCATTCAAGTAGATAGAGTTGTACTATCATGACTGGAAATAGCTGTTCAAGTGCGTGCCCATTATAGCCACCGAGTGGATGGATTTATCCTTAAGGGACTTTAATGAAAAGCATATCTCTTACCGATTAAAAACTCGATTGCAAAATGGATTGTTGTGGGCTCTAGGCCAGCGATAGGCTCATGTTCAGCAATATGGAAATAAAACAAACAGCACATTGACTCCTAAAGCTACTTTCTCTAATGTCTTTTTAATGTGTTTGCTAGTCTGCCACAATAATGAGACGTCTTTGAATTACCTTCATTCGAGGCTTTTCTCCGTATATTTTATATGTGATTTCTTGGGATTTTAAAAATCAGAAATGTATTTTTAACCAGGCTTGTCATATTTAAGGTGCACAGTCAAACTTTAATGCATCACTGCATTCTAGGGTGACCACCACCCAACAAACCAAATATGGGACAGGTAATCCGTTTGTGTGGGACAATGTGGGACACCGTAGCGCGAAACTGTGATATAATAACAGAATGAAAACATTTTTATATATTTTTTTAGCCTATAAAAATAATTTGTTACTTAGTCCATTCGAACTACTGTACAACATAATTAAGGCATAGATAAAATGTTATATAACAAACTATTTCAATTTAAGGTTCACTGTCTCTTTAAATTTCGAGCACAGATCAGACATAGAGTTATAATGTTGTACACTTTGAAGATCTTCTCAAAAATAGAAAACTAAAGGAATAAAGAACAAACAAATAATGAAAAAGAGTTTCTCTTTTAAAATGTATTGCTGTTAATTAATGCATTTTCATGATTTGCAATTTTTATTTTAATACCCTAACCACAACCTATAGGCTAAACACAGTTTCAAAGCCACACAATTTACGATGTTTACATGAGAGGATCTACTGACAGATGTCGCAGCCTCGATGACTGAATCACTGCCGTCTTCTCATACATTGGATAAAACTCAGTCTATAAAAATAGTTGCGTTTGTATTAGAGGTTGACTCCCTTGTCACAACCTCTTTGCCAGCTAAGAATTTTATTGCAGTCTTTATCTGACATGTTTAATACTTCTTTTAATTAACAGAAAAATCCTTGTAAGTGGTTTGGATGTTGGTGTGTGTCCGCATTCTTAATCTTCCTTCGTGTTACTTGTCATGAGGCATGCCTCGCCACCCTACTTTGAGCCCTCCTGTGCAGTCATGTGACTGAGTGGACAGCAGCATGGAATGGAAGGAATGCGATCGTATGACCCAACCAGCGTCATCATGAGGAATAGACCCCGCTTCACACGACTCTCACACATGTATGCACTGACGCATATATTCACGAGTTCGCCTGTGCAGATAATAATGATAGCAGGAGTAGGTAAGGTATGCGTATTTGGCATGCTGTCCGGGGAGCGGGCTCCGAGCTCGCCGGTTCCTTCTGAACCCGGAACACTCTTCCCCCCCGATAGGGGCGAGTGCACCGAGCTCGGAAACGGCCCGAACCCAGAGCTCACCCCGGGGTCCTGCTGGAGAAAGCGAGTTAGGGGAGAGGAGCCGGGGAGGTGGAGGGATGTTGAATTACTTGTAGAGATGGTAAGATTTCTGGACTATTTATGAGAAGGCTCGCTTGAGCTGATAGGGTAGATGTCGTGATTGCTGATAGCGAACCAGCCGAGTTTGATTATATGCTCCGGCTTCTCCCGAAGTTTGTTAATAAAACATAATTTCACGAGTTCGCCTGTGCAGATAATAATGATAGCAGGGGTAGGTAAGGTATTTGGCGTGCTGTCCGGGGAGCGGGCTCCAAGCTCGCCGGTTCCTTCTGAACCCGGAACACTCTCTCCCCGATAGGGGCGAGTGCACCGAGCTCAGAAACGGCCCGAACCCAGAGCTCACCCCAAAAGTGCAGGGAAACGCTGGACAGCAGCCGGGTAGCGCATACTACCCCCAAAACGCGAGGCTTCCTGGATGATGGCTTGCGTTCGCCATGGGGCCTGGGGGTCGTGCAGACCCTGATGGTGCGAGTGCTGCTGTGGCATCCAGATGTGTGGGGCTCTTGCAAGCGGGGAGACTGCTGCGGTCGTGGATCGAGAACTGGCCCTTGCAGGGCGGCTGATGCTGTTAAATTGGTGATGTAGGATATTCTGGAGCGTGGGGATGGAGAGTTGGTGCGTGCTCTTGCGGGAGCGAATAGCGCTGAGTGGGTGGTGATGTGGGTTCCTGCTGAGGTGTAGGTCCTGCTAAAAGGTGCCTGCTGAGCGGTAAAGTGTAGAGGTGCATGCCCCCGTAAGGAGCGACATTGCAGTGGTGAGGTTGAGTTTCTGGAGGTTGAGTCTGCTGCGGCAGAGATGGAAGCATGGATTTTAGATGTATTTGGAAAAAGAAGCGTGTAGTAGTGTGATTTAAGTCATCTGCGAAGAGGGGGTCGGATGGAGAATTAACTTGTGATCGTCAGAAGCGGAGGTAGGCTAAGAGGGTTTGATAAGGCTAGATTGGAGATTGAAGATATAGATGAAATGGCCTCTCCTGGCCTGATCAGTCTTGCTTCGTTTGATTAAAAATGAGATGGTTTCTGAATCGAGCACTGATAGATCCGAAATGGTAGGGTGAACTGAGGGATCGAAGTTGGACGTGATTTCCGAGCCTCTGAGAAATCTGAAGAAAGCTAGGATGAACATGGCATCGAGTGTGTGTGCAGTGTGATAGCCTCTGCAGAGGGTGGTAATGCATTTTGTCAGAACTTCTATGCTGATGGGTTTTCTGGGTGTCTGGGTGGGTGGGTTGGGCTCTCTGGATGCCTTTGATAAGCATGGATGCTTGGGAGCTGGCTATGGCTGGGCAGGGTGGAATGATGGAATTGAGGGAGGCATCTAGCAGGGCTTTTAAAGGGTGGTTCAATTGAAGATCAATTCCGAATAGGGAGGGACGGGCGTTGGTAGAGGGTCTGCGTCCGGCGCCAACAACCTGAATTTCTGGAATGAAAAACGGGAAAAGGCGTCAGCTATCTAGTTTTTGGACCCAGGGACGTGATTGGCCATCAGAATGAACTGGTCGCAAGCTGAGATCCAGATTAGGCGTCTGAGAAAAGGTATTAAGGCGGGTGAATGGGAGCGACCTTTGCTGATGCAATGCACCGTTGCTTCGTTGTCGCAATGGACCATGATGCTGGAGGTGGACCATTTTTTCCCAATAAATAGGCCGCTACGACTAGTGGGTAGAGCTCGAAAGGTGCTGATGACGCGAGAGGCTGCGGTAAACTTGTTAGCTGGGGGACCATGTGTACATGACCAGCGGCCTTGGTAAAATCCCCCGAAACTTACGGAAGAAGCTGCGTTGGTAAATAAACGGATGTCGACGGGGAGAGAGACCACGTCGTTGAAAAAAAAAGACACTCCATTCCATTGTTTGAGTAATTTGATCCATAAACTGAGCTCGTAGCTGCATGAGCTGGTTAGATGGATTAAATCCTATAGTGCGTGAGCGGTGGATGCGAGGGAGAGGAGATGCGTAACGAACGGTCGACCTTGCGGGATGATGCGCATCGTGAAGTTCAGGTGACTGAGAATTGATAGTAGCTCGCGTTTGGAGCAGTGCGGGGTGTCTATGAGGGGAGGAAGCGATCAAAATCGTCCTATCGATCTTTTCCTTGGGCAAAAAAGCCTGGAATTTGAGCGTATCGAGCTTAATGCCTAGAAATTCGATGGACGTGCTGGGTCCCTCAATTTTTTCGCATGAGAGAGGGATGCCGAGCTTCGCGAAGACTTCTTGGACTTTAGAAAGATGTGCGGCTGGGACAGATTCGGGGCGGCGAGATGATTAAAAAATCGTCTAGTAGGTGGATGAGGTGAGGAATAGCGTAGTTGTTAGAGAGAATCCAACAGATTGCCTCTGACAACATATCGAAAATCTTTGGGCTGCTTCTGCATCTGAAGGTGAGGCGGACGGAAAAATAGAATTCCTCATGCCAACGGAAGCAGAATAGGTGCCAAAAGTTTGGGTGTATCGGCATGACTTTAAATGTGGAGATGATGTCGACTTTGGCTAGTCAGGCGCCACGTCCAGCCAATTTAATCAGAGTGATGGCTTGCTAGATGTCATGTTAATGTAACGAAAATTTGGCAGGCGTGGAACGTGAGCGGTGGAGACAGGGGGAGGCGAGGTCTTGCAAGGGTGAATGGCGGGAGTGACCAGGGGACAGGCTGTGGTGCTGTGTGCCACTGAGCGGCACACCGCGCAAGAGATTTTGACAGCCCAAAAACACCCTGTTGTGAAGCTCAGTGGGGGGCACTGGTTCCAGTGAGCCACCCTGATTGCGCATTTTGCTGAAAAAATCTTGTGGTAAGTATAAAAATGTGCCCCCTCGTAGGAAAGCGCGAGCTCCGCGACTATGGTGAGATAGTCACCGAACTCACGCCTCCTGTGAGGGAACACCGTGCAAACAACATCTGTGAAACGGGAATATGCCACCGTGAATTCTGGAAAGACAAAGTGCGGGAGTGACTATGGGACGAGTTCTTAAAGGTGAATGAAAAATCGCCGTAAGTAATCTGACGATCTTCTGATGGGGGTGAGAGTGGTGATAAAAGGTGAAATAAATCTATATCCGCACCTGCCAGAATCTGCATCCTGGGGCGTTGATGGGCACTGGCATGGAAGGTGCTGAAGCCAATGAAAAAATAGGGCGGACCTGTGGCAGAGAGGACGAAGGGAATGGTGGCCGCTGGAGCGGCTAACTGAGGCAGCCTCACTCACAGTAGCGGCAGCATCCAGGGCGGGGGCTTGAGGGAGGTAGGGCAGGCCGTAAGCTTGGGGGAGGGATGCCGTCTGCTGGGGATGACGTCCCGATTGGACAAAGCTTGCCGTAAGCCCGCGACGGTCCACTTCCCGATGGCTGGGATGGCCGTATGCACTGAAGCGTACGACGCTGCTGGCGAGAATGCCCGGTTGGGCGTGGCGAGGAAGTGTAGTGGCGCTTCGAGGCGCGTTGTGAAAACCGGCAAGCTGGCGGCCTCGTGGGATAGCCTCGGGCTCGTTTGCTGCATCCAAGCCTGGACTGGACCACTGAGGAGCGCTCGAATGCGAAGGAGAATCCTGGGCGGTGGGGCTGTCTTTGGCGACTGAAGTCGGTGTCTCTGACATGTTGAATTACTTGTAGAGATGGCACAAGTAAGATTTCTGGTCTATTTATGAGAAGGCTCGCGTGTGCTGATAGGGTAGATGTCGTGATTGCTGATAGCGAACCAGCAGAGTTTGATTATATGCTCCGGCTTCTCCTGAACTTTGTTAATAAAACATCATTCAGCGCACCGCTTTACTATACATAAACAGAGCCCTCACAATTTCTCACGTTCTGCTCATTATTCATATTCACTTTTAGTCTTGTACCGTAGACGTCTTTGCTTGTTTTACATGGGCATGTTAGGACTATATACTGGATATACGTATATATATATATATATACACATACTAATACATACTATACTAATAATTATATACAGAGCACATGTTCTGTTATGTTGACCTGTTTCTCCAGTTTTCATTTTCTACAAATCAATGCAATGCAAACAAAATATTTTTTTGAATATTTTTAGAGTTCACAGAATGAAACAAATCAATATTTTACCTAAACACATAGCTATAAATAGTAAATTTAAAAACAAAACAGATTAATAAACAGATTTTGAAATGGTCTCTTAATTTTTTCTGTGGCTGTACATAATTAACATTTTATTTTTTGGGCTGTCACAAAATACATAAAACACTAGTATAATAGCCTATATAATATACAACCGTGGACAAAATAAGAGACTGCTCCAAATTTTCATTGCAGATCAGCATTTCTAGATGTATTGTGGCCATTCCAGTCCAGGGTTTGTTGAATTTCAACAAAATTAAACCTCAGGTGTGACAAAGTCATCCACAGCAATGTGAAAGACTGACAACATGACAAGACACCTGAAAACTGTGATAAAAATTTAGGTTAGCATATAATTTTTTTTTAAAGTTTTCCTGTGCAAATATTAGTGTTGTATTGCTTAAGAGTGAATTTGAACTTGTTTTCTTTGCAGTATTTGAGAAAAAATACAGAGCATCTTTTCTGTTATTTTGACCTGTTTCTCCAGTTTTCATTTTCTGCAAATAGAAACAATATTTTTACCTGAAATTTTGTAAAAATATTGTTAGTAGTTCACAGAATTAAACTAAAATGATCATTTTACCTAAACATACCTCTGAAATGGTCTTTTATTTTTTTTCTGCGGCTGTATAACTATTACAAATATATACAATACATATATTTTTTAATTTTTAGGGCTGTCACAATATCAGATTTTCACTACACGGTTATAAAAAACCATGATAACTATGTTATCATGATATCTATCGGATCTATTGGATATCTAAGGGAAATAAATAATCCTATCAGTCAAATTAATCTTTAATTTTGTTTATTTTGTGTTTTTTTTATCATGGTTATTGCTGATATCGGTATATTGTGACACCCCGGCCCTAATATATAAAAATTCAAACATCACAATCAGACAAATCATTGTCTTTCCAAAGATCCACTCAAATACCTGAAGCCTCATAGATTCGATGCAATCCCATCACTCACAGACCGCCCATTGATCCACTGTCATTTACAAACTGCTGTGTTGTGGACTTGCACAGAACGACACTGATGAGCTTCATTGCTAATTCTGCAACTGTATCATCATACAGTAAACACATAACACGATCGCTCGTCTCAATTCTTGACTTCCAAGTCATGACTTTCTTTCAGTAGTTACTGACATATCACAGCAACTAAATCATACATACTCTATGAACTACAGTACACATTGCCTTTGACTTGTGTGCGTGTATATGTGTGCACAGTACTCTGAGTGGAGATCTCGCAAGAGAGAGAACTGACAGCAGATGAGATGCATCTTTAAACCTGTTCACCTGCACCAGCTGACCTCGCTGACTTTTGAGAGACTAGACAGAGACGAATTATGCATGGTTTACTGGGAGATGTAAAAATAGGGAAAACAAACATTACAAAAACATTGTTTTTTGAGCGATTTATTTATTATCAAGGTCTAATATACACTTGTTTTTAGTGAGGCAAGTGGTGGTCACACCAGATACTGACTGGTTTTCAGACCCCCCAATACAGTAAAACTGTACATTTTAGAGTGGCCTTTTATTGTGGCCAGCCTATGGCACACCTGTGCAATAACCAAGTCTAATCAGCATCTTGATATGCCACACCTGTGAGGTGGATGGATTATCTCGGCAAAGGAGAAGTGCTCACTAACACAGATTTAGACAGATTTGTGAACAATATTTGAGAGAAATAGGCCTTTTGTGTACTGTGACGAGGGAGGCGTGACGAGAGCCGTGGTAGGAGGAAGCAGGGCCGGTGGCTCACGGAGGAGATCGGAGCATAAAAGGACGAGCGACAGGAGGATACGGCGAGAGAGGACCGGGCCCGGACATACGTTAAGTTTTGTTTATGTTTGTGTGGCCGGCAGTCGACCGTGAGGTGGCTGCCGGCCTTTTTACTGCTGTATTATTGTTTGTTTGTTTTGAAAGTCTTTTAAATGTTTGCGCCGCCGGTTCCCGCCTCCTTCCTTTGATGGCTCTCGTCACGCCTCCCTCGTCACAGAGGCATTGCGGATAATAACCAAGAGCAGATATTTTTGTATATTTTGTTGGTTGTTACGCTTCTGTGGATGGTACTGTATGTTGTAATTGGCCATTAGTTGAACCTGTACTGAACCAAGTGTGGGCACTGCCATACTCGACTGTTTTGGACTGTGAGGCCTTCTTAAAAGCCCATAAAAACACAGTGCTATTATTTTAACAAGACAGGATATGCAGGAATGAGTGTACAATGGGACAGTCACAATACACATTGAGAGTCACTCAATTAAAATGTCAATTGGCATGAAAATGTAGTGCGTTGCTAAAGCATTTGTATGGAAAAAATAAAACTGCAATTTTTTGGAGGATCTATTGACAGAAATGCAATATAATATACATATCTTTGTCTTCAGAGGTGTATAGAGAGCTTACATAATGAAGCATTATGTTTTTATTACCTTTGAATGAGCTATTTCTATCTACATACACCGCGGGTCCCCTTACATGGAATTCACCATGTTGTTTCTACAGTACTGTTCTAGCACGCGTTTCGTAAATACGTTATCTCCTTTGGGAAATAAGCGAAAATGTGACATTTTAGTGCTGTGTCAGCCACCGTAGTGCTTCGAAAGGGAGGGGTGGAGTGAGCCTAAATTTCACTGACTGGACCTTTTATGTTTACTGTCTAATGATACACAATTGTCAAGGCTCCTTTGCTTGTTGTCATTATATGTTCCAATATAGACTGTCATGTCCTGATCTCTTCTCTGCTTTTGATCTACTGTAGCTGCTCAATATTTGCCTCTGCATAATTCCCAGTAGATTATATGCAGGGACAGATAACATCAAAACATATCATGATAGAACTTTCTGTGTGTGGTTTACAGATAAAGAGTTGGTGCTAAAACTTCCGCAACTGGTGTGACTGTTACTTCTTATCACACAGATACCGCAGCACCTATGACAATGAAAGTGTGTTTGCCAGGGAGATGGTAGTGCTTTTTTCATTTTGCCGTTTGGAGCTCAGACTTTCCTGTGGTAAACAACAGACCAGTTAATCAATGAGCAAGTGAGTCATTTATTTTAAGTTTGTGGTCAGATAATTTGACGTGTCTGTTCCCACAAAATGTTTCCACCAAATAGAAGTTGTTTGCTTTTTACTTTGTAAAAACACCTTTTCCTTTTTCAGTCAAGCCATGTAAGCACACAGTGCTCAATGTTGTTGCTCTTGAAGTCATATTAAACAGGCTGTTAGGCTGTGAGATTTGGCTGTCACCTTCAGAATTCGTGCCCTTTTGAATAACGTTAGACATCTGCTCATTTCACCTCACACTTTTATTAATCAGAGCTCATTCAACAAACCTTAATTTAAAAAGTCCTTATCACCGCCTTCATCCCTACCACAGGAAGATTTGACTGGAGTACTGTAATTTAATTGTTCCCATAACTCCCCAGAGCATTGTGGGTATTTTTCCAGTGTATTGTAATCTGTTGTATAATATTCCTGTGAGGTTTGCCCTTAGTTGGCCCTCAGAACCTTGGCTTGTTAAATTGTTCTTCGGAATACAGCCTATTCTTCACTCTTAAAAAACATTCAGAAACCATTAAAAACATTTAGTCAAGGGTTCTTTAAAAAAAACATTTCTTTCTTGCTCTCTTTGGGTTGACAGAGGACTGGCTTAGTTTTTCTTTGACCTTTATTTAACTATAAAAATCCTACAATGGCATGGATTTTCTAATGTGTGACAGGAGTTATGCAGAATCGCTACATTCATACTCAAAGCATGTACAACTCTTAATATGTAGTAATGACAAGTGATCTCAAAAACAAGCAAAAGGTGTCTGAAACTGTCTGAAAAGAGCCTGGTTGAGGTTGTGAATTGTAGAAACACTGTAGAAACAAAATGGTGAATTCCATGTAAGAGGACCCGTGGTGTATGTAGATAGAAATAGCTCATTCTAAAGTAATAAAAACATAACGCTTCATTATGTAAGGTCTTTATACACCTCTGAACACATAGTTTCTACCGCTTGGAAGAAAAACGATACGTGGTATTATAACTCCGAACTGCATTATTCAAGAAGAAAGTCATATTCACTTAGGATGCCTTGAGGGTGAGTTAAACATAGGGAAATTTAGTTTATAAAGTTTAAAGTATACCTTTAAAGGGGAGGTGCCACAGTGTTTCATGCATTCTGACTTCTTTACATTGTTAAACGTGCTGGCTTCTCATGCTTGACATGGTCAACTCATAAACGGGTTGGACATATGATGTAGTATTTCTGTGCTCGATACACTTCCCCAGCATTTGTATAGGTTTTGGAAAGTTTTTTTCAAACATGAAATTCCCTTACGTAATAACTTTTCTTAGTCCCTTATTGGACAATTCTCCTGGAAAAGCACACCCAAGTGTCAACCCGCGAGAGCGAGATGAAAGTGCACACCCACGTGTCAACCAGGGAGAGCGGGAGAAGGAGCAAGCGCTCACGTCAACCGGCTGGAGCAAGAGAGAGAGAGAGCACTGCGTTCGCGAAGTTCAGCTGTGTTTGTTTGTTCACGGCATTTCAGTGATGGATGTTGTATAAACTATAGATATAACGCTGGATTTGGAAATCGTTTGAAACTGATAGATGGAGCAGTCCCAGCGCTAAAAGATGCTGTCATGAACCACACGCGGTAAGTGAAACTGAGTCACATGTCTGTGTTTTGTTGGAAATCGGCACGTACGTGCATAAGGCACACAACACAAATTTATAGTGAATCAACAGTTATGCAGGGATAATGCAACGATGTATTGTGTGCTTGTGCTTTCATGGATGCATTCAGGGTAGAGGTCTGCATTCCCGCAGCCCTCCCGCGGGACTCGCAGGACCCGATACGGATTCTTGCGGCGCGGGATTACATTTTTTGGATAAAAGATGGTAGCGGTCGGAAACTCTAGTACTATGGACGGGAGCGGTATTTGGATGGGTGCCCACTCCTGACATCCTTCTAACTGACCACATGTAGAGCCTGATCTGAGGACTGTGTTATGCACGTGCTGCACGTGTGGACCAGTTCTTACTCCGTTTTAAGTAGAATTTGCACGCATCAGCCCCCAGACAGAGCGGGCAGGTCGCCGAGTACACCTTAGAGAAGAGAGAGAGAGCGTTTGTGTTTTTTAGAGGGGAGACGGTCATCAGGACATTTCTTGCATGGATGTTAAATAGTTTGGCTAAAAAAAGTGGTTCATTTTGCACGAGCTAGATATAAGCCAATGGTTTCGTTTATTCGTATTTTGCTTATAGTTTGAGTGAAAGACGTTGTATTTAATGTATTTTTTGTCAGTGGTGGACAGTAACGAAGTAAATTTACCTGAGTACTGTACTTAAGTACACTTTCTGAGTATCTGTACTTTACTTGAGTATTATTTTTTCTGAGTACTTGTACTTTAACTTCACTACATTTGAAAGACAAATATCATACTTTTTACTCCACTACATTTATAAAAAGGTCCAAAAGTAGAAAATGGTTTCTATGCAGCGGGTTTCCTGTGTGCGCGATTTATCTGGCTTGCGATCTGCCAGGACCTTTTACTGTTGCCAAGTATTTCAGTTTTTCTATGCTCGCGGTTTTCCGGCAAGCTTTGAATGGCCATTTGGCAGATTTTTTTAACGCAAATCTGGCAACTCTGGGATCTTCCCCGCTAAACTAATGTAAACGTAGGCGCTGCTACACCGTTGATAGTGCTCTAAAAAGGCAAATAGAACAATAAAAGACGAAAAAGGCACATGTTAAAGTGTGGTGTAATCATCTGTGGGTTACGATCAGAACAGAGATCGTAGAAACATTGTCATGAAAATGATCGGCATAACGGCTAAATGGTAAATAAGCATCACATACACCTTGAGCTACACGTGCGTGTTAACTTCTGATCTGCTGCTATATCATTTAAAGCGATTTGGGAAATGAATGATGTTTTCACTGAAGTAACTATAGTTGAAGTATTCCTGTTGAAATGAAAACAATAGAACCCTGCCCAAAATACAACAAAAAATGTAATGGATGTAATGGTTATAATGGGAATTGTACTATGGATACTTGTTGTCTACTTGTATGTGATGTATTCTATTGATGGGATGGTAAATCCTATTGGAATAAAACCCAAAACACACTGCAAAGAGGAATTTAATTTAAAAATCTCATTCTAATTCAAAAAATCATTGTTTTTTTCAGCAGGGATGGTATTTGCAGTAAAACCACAGTATCAACATATTTACCATTTTCTATATATAGGAACCATACTCCAATCTTTAGTAAAACCACAGCAACTAAACATTTAGGCCCGGTTTCACAGACAAGGCTTAAGGCTAGTACCAGACTAAAATGAATGTGTGACCTGTCTTAAATGAATATAACTTGCACAGAAATATCTTAAAATATAACAGTGCCATTGTTTTGTCTCGAGATGCACACCAGTAATGTATTCTTCTGAAGCATTTTTATAAAAGCGACATAAATATCTTGATTTAACTAAGGCATAGTCCTGGCTTAAGCTAAGCCGTGTCTGTGAAACCGGGCCATAATGAACATAGTTTCATTATACTAGCTATAGTTTATGTTTGTAGTTAAATTATGGTAATACAAATGGTAATAAATCCAACAAACACATGGCTTCTACACTTTACTATTTACAAGAACCTTACTACTTACTGGTAAATTGCTGCTAAAACTGGTAAAGGGAATATACAAAATAAAAGAACACTGCTCATAAATACATATGGGCCTAGGGGGCTAATGAGGATAATTAGGCTAAATGATCATACAGGATTATATCTGAACTAAACATATATGTGCTAAACATATAAAGCTCTTAAAGGAGTTGCTCACTGCAAAATTTGCCCCCATTGACTTTCCATAGTAGGAATAAAAACGACTATGGAAAGTCAATGGGGGCAAATTTTGAAGTGAACTACTCCTTTAATACAACTGATACTGTGAGCTACTCAGTGTATTCAGTAGGTTGCTTCAGATGCATAAGGTATACGACAATAAAACAATGCACAACTGACATAAAGGAAATTTACTTTTAATACTCGAGTACGTTTAAAAGCACGTACTTCTGTACTTTTACTTAAGTAAGAATCTGTCTATACAACTTTTACTTGTAGTGGAGTAATATTTGACCAGTAGTATCTGTACTTTCACTCAAGTAAGGAAGTTGTGTACTTCGTCCACCTCTGTTTTTTGTCTACTGTATTGACATTAAAATGTAAGAACAATGTTGTATATTGACAAGACGATAAAAAATAACTGATATGTTTTTGTATAGCGTACTTTATATTTGTTATGGAGAAATTTAAATGTTAGATCTTAAATGTGAGTTCTGGAAACGTGATCTAAATTTAGCGGGATCCGTCGGGTCAGGACAAAAATTATTCTAAGCAGATAGCAGGTGAACACAGAGTGAATTTTCAGCGGGAGCGTGTGGGTGCGGAATAAAATGTGCACGCAGACCTCTAATTCAGGGCTCGCCTGTTTTCGGAAATAATCGTACAGCTGTATTTGTCTTTTATAAATGTGATCAAACTAAAGACTCTTCGAAGATACAAAGTATGCAGTACTATTCTAGGCTACTCAAGATTAAAATGAGATTGGCAGAAACTGCATGTGTTACGTCTGCTTTAAAGGGATACTTCACCCTAAAATGAAAATTCTGTCATCATTTACTCACCTTCGAATTGTTCCAAATCTGTATACATTTCTTTGTTCTGATGAACACAGAGAAAGATCTTTGAAAGAAGGCATTTATCCAGACAGATTTTTCCCCCATTGACTACCATAGTAGGAAAAACTACAATGGGAGTCAAAAGTGCCCCAGAACTGTTTGCTGTCCTACATTCTTAAAAATGTCTTCTTTTGTGTTCAACAGAACAAAAAAAATGATAAAGTAATTTTTCCTGCTATGGAGTCAGTGGGGGGCAAGATTTGTTTGGTTATAAGCATTCTTCCAAATATCTTTGTAACAAGTTCAGACAAGGAAGGAAGAGGACGAGGTCGGCTTGACTACTACTGGCTCTTTATTTAGAATACTTGCGTCACACACGACGTTGTGCTACTCGCACTCACAACAAAACCAACGAAATATATTCCACAGTATCGGGTAAAGAATCTCTCTCGTAGTCCAGTGTTTGGTAGCCAGTAGTAGTCCTTCTCTCTCTCTCCTGGCTCTGCTTCTCCGCAGGCTTTATGCTCCCCAACGCCACTTACTGGAATGAGACACAGGTGTTTGTCATTTGCACATGCCTCATTTACTCACCGCTCATCTCCCAGCTCTCTCTCCCGCTGTAGACCTCGCTGAACCACGCCCCCCTTGCCACAATAATTCTCTGTGTTCATCAGAACACGGTATGTAACTCTACATGGAGCGTTTACAATTCTCCTCTGCTCTCCGTATCAAGTTCTGCCCTGATGCGCGCACACACACACAGACACGTGCGCGCCCATACACAGGAAAGCACACTCCCAATAGTGGACAGAGAGCGCGTGTCGGAAAATATGTTGCGTTAACCGCCTGAAAAGCAAGCAGATAAAAATATTTGATTATAGATTATATAGATTATAAACCGTAACGTCTTGTATCTACATTTAGCATTAATTATATTAATAGCATTAATAATCACCATGTTAAGAGTATTTCATAATAAATCATGTTTTAATCAGAGATTATTTAGAAAGTTCTAGTATGAATGGCATGGAAAGGCTTCTTGTTAGTAACTTTTTAAGTACTTCTGCTCATGATTAATTCATTTCAGTTGATACATTTTGTTGCCAGTAGTTTTTTTAAATATTAAAATAGGACACTAGGACTTCGCTTTAGCACCAGAGCCTACAGCACATTTTCTCAGTTACCAGGCATTTTATGTTTCATTCATACTGTGGGTATCAGAATATAAAACCATTGGATGGACGGCAAAAGTAGCCCACCCGTCTAAGCCATGTAAGATGACTTTGGCCCTCGTTGGACGCTCTTTCTCGTCCGCCGGCCAAGCGGCTTCAGCGCTTCATTCCATGGCGGTGCTCCAGGTCTACCAGGCTAAACTCTTCCAGGGAATGGATGAGTCTGGGTGCGACCCGGCATCCTTCAAAGAGCTGCGGAGTGCGATGGACCACGCTCTACGTGCCACCAAGGCTGGATCCGCATTCTGAACTACCTCGACGGCTGGCTCGTTCTAGCACAGTCGGAGGACGAGCTACGGTCCTACAGGTCCCTTCTCCTCAGCCACTTAAAATGCTTGGGGCTCAGGATCAACTTCGCAAAGAGCGCTCTGTCTCCCAGCCAACAAATTTCATTCCTGGGTGCGGTCTTCGACTCTACTCGAATGACAGCCAGGCTGACGCCAGAACGCACATTGGCCATTCAGAGACTCGCGACCTCTTTTGAGCTTGGGATTTCACGCCCCCTCAAGACGTTTCAGAGAATGCTGGGTCTCATGGCCTCCGCATCTCCAGTACTGCAGTTGGGCATCCTCCGCATGTGTCCGCTTCAGTACTGGCTGAAACCGAGAGTTCCGCCACAAGCTTGGCGTCTCGGAGGCTTACGCGTCCAAGTGGATCGAGTCTGCCTCGCTGCCCTAGCTCCTTGGAGGAATCCCCTCTGGCTGGAGCAGGGGGTGCCCCTGGGCACCACATGCAGATGCATGGTTGTCACGATGGATGCCTCCAACATGGGTTGGGGGGCTCTGTGCGATGGCATGCCGACTTTTGGCAGCTGGCCGGATCGGGAAAGAGGCCTGCACATCAACTACCTGGAGATGCAGGCAGTATGGCGGCCCTTCACAACTTCCTGCCGGTTCTAAGGGGACACCACGTCTTAGTCCGGTCGGACAGTATGATGGTGGTTTCTTACATAAATCACCAGGGAGGCCTCTCCTCGAGGCGCCTTTTCTCCCTGGTACTCCGCCTCTTGAAATGGGCCCAGTTCAATCTGCGCTCACTGAGGGCAACACACGTGCCGGGCAAACTGAACTGGGGAGCGGAGATGTTATCTTGGAGCAATGTCCATTCAGACAAATGGACACTCCACCCTCTGACGGTTCAGAACATCTGGGAGATCTTCGGCAAGGCAGAGGTCGACTGGCAGATGTCGACTGGCTCATTGCCTCAAAAGACAACTCTCATTTCCCAACCTTCTTTTCGAAGGACAGGGACGCCTTGGCCCACGCTTGACCCAATCGGCTCCTCTATGCTTTCCCCCCGATCACTCTCATATCGCAGACGATCAGGAGGATCAGAGATCAGGCGCACAAAGTGCTGTTCATAGCCCCACTCTGGGCGAACCAGCCTTGGATCGCGGACTTGTGAAGAGCTCTCCCTTTGAGCCTCTGTGGACCTTCGTTCCCTGGCGCTAAAGACCGCTCTGCTGCTAGCGCTGGCAACGGTTAAACACATGGGCGATTTACAGGTGCCCTCTGTGAGCCCTGCCTGTCTTGAATTTGGGCCTGACGAATCTAGGGTGGTCCTCAAACCGAGACATGGCTACGTACCGAAGGTGCTCTCTACCCCGTTTAGGGCACAGGTAGTGACGCTTTCTGCACTCCCCTCCTCCGAGCAGGACCCGGAGCTAAACCTGCTCTGCCCCGTCAGAGCACTGAAGGTTTACATCGAGCGTTCCGCCCCCTTCAGGTGCTCGGAACAGCTCTTTGTCTGCTTCGGTGACCGCACCGAGGGGTCCCCAGTCACGAAGCAGAGACTTTCTAAATGGATAGTTGATATATCTCGCTAGCATATTCTTCCTTGGGCCTTCAATGCCCCATGGGAGTTAGAGCCCACTCTACTAGAGGTATCGCCTCGTCCTGGGCTTGGTCTAGCGGTGCGTCTATAGCGGAGATTTGTGCGGCGGTCTGTTGGGCTTCGCAGTACACTTTTACCAGATTCTATAGTCCTCTCTGCTTAAGGACTTACACTAGGTTGCCGGCCTAGGGTTGCTCCAACCGTGCCGGCACTAGGCACACTGTCTTGGGACGATTACCAGACTGGGCCACCTCTTAGCTTGGCCCTGTCCGCTCGGCAGGGCTTCCCTGCTCATGCTTGGTCCCCAAACCTTGTTCCGGGGTGGTCTTGAGTTGTCAAACCATCCCAGATAGATAAACAAATGACGATGCTTCCCTTCCAACATCTTTATTACACTGATCTTCCATATGTTCAACCCAGTCTCACGGCAATTCGTGGCATAGACACGAAATTTGTAATCTATTAATTCATGTTCATGGACACGAATATCCTCTTTTTTTTTCATCTTTTTTTAATGTCACTCAGCACGACTTTATTTTCGTGTCACTCAGCATAACTTTCAATACACGGACTGTGTCTGTATTTACATTTATATATTTATAACCTGATGTCAAAAGAAATCTTACATATTTTAGGATGTGGCTAACCAACACCTTACTTCACCGCAAACCCTAAAATCACAGCAGCAAAGGCTAATTTTGCTAAAAGCGCGAGTTTCACAAGGTGGCAAAACAATGATAAATGGCTCCCCTAACCCCGCCCCTAAACCTAACGTCAGAGGGGAAAAGTCAAATCATAACAAAACACACCAATGAGATCGTAGGAAATAGGAATTCACATGAATGAGCCACCTTGTAAAATAGGTATGAATTCCCATCAGATTGCGTTGATATATACTGTACTTATACATATGAAAGATACCGCGTATCCCTGGGTGAAACAAAAAAAGTTGTGCTGACTGACACGAAAAAAGGGGGAAATTCGTGTGAATAGATTACAGTTCTTGACAATGTCACAAATTCTTGTGAGACTCTGTTGATATGTTACATGTGTTTTTTTTCAGCTAATTTTGGCTATAGTTTTGACTGTAATATCTGCAAAAAATGGGACATTTACATAGTTATAATGTTCTCTAAATTGGGGCTTAGTTGAGAGACATTTCAATCATGATAAAAGTCTTTGCTAAATGCTATCAGCACTTTCATTTCCCCACACAAGGTTACCAGACTTCAGATCATTTCTGTTCAGCACTAAACGACGGTCCCAAACCCCTCCAGAATATTCCTTCGGTTAAAGTGTTCACACTAGCATGCAGCTGTTATACCTAGCTATACAGACCTCACTCAGAAAAAAACAGACATTACTTCTGGACTGCTGTGAATCTAAGGACTGGTTGATGTTTCAGGTGCTTGAACAGTACCTCAGTACCTAAAGCCAATGGAAATTAAGGGGTGAGGCCAGAACCCACAGTCCTCCTTGTTGCTTTAGTCTTCTCTTATTGCTTTGTAGGTATTGTTCTGGTGTGGACATTATCTCGGCCCTAGGCCCCTAATGTCAAGGGGACCCGTTTAGAGACCAGCAGGTTTCAGAGGCTGGTGCCGAGCCAGTTACATAAACCTCAAGGATTGTAGTCACTTTGCACACAATCTGTTCTCAACACTACGATGTGGCAGTCACTTTCCTGTCATTACTCATATGCTGCTGTTATATCGTTATTATATTGTTGCTTGCTCATCTTTCGATTTACTGGTGTATTTATTGTTGCTTTACAACTAAATAGCACATCTGTCACTTTATTATACTGAAATTGTCTGCTGTGCATTCCTGCCACTTCATTCCCTTAGGCATTTATTTGAAATTGAAGTAAATTCACTGACTGAGGAAGAAAACATGCTTTGGATACAGACACAGGCTGTGATATGTGGCAATTTTACCTTTAGTTGTGAGGTCAGCAGCTTTTATCAGATTTTTATGTCATAATAAGCTTATGAGGCAAAATTGAGCAGGGACAGTTTGTATCCTATTGTAGTGTAAGTGATATATTATTATGGCTTAATTAAAACTGACAGGCCATGTGTTACTCTCAAGTACCAGAAAATACACATCAATATATAATTTAATACTGGGGTCAACTCATCAACATAATGGTCTCCTGGATATCATTTGGAGCCTGGATATTTTCCAGACTTTATAGACACACAGTAATAAAAGTTTTGACCTTTTTTGTAGTTACATTTACATTTAGTCATTTAGCAGATGCTTTTATCCAAAGCAACTTACAGATGAGGGAAACAATGGAAGCAATTGGAACAACATAAGGACAACAAAAAGCATAAGTGCAATAAAAGAAAATTGGTCTCATATAGCCTATCACAGTGTACAGAGCTAAGTTTTTTTTTTGAAAGAGTAGAAAAGAGATAGAAGTCAGAACTGATCAGTCAGGTGTTGACGGAAGAGATGTGTTTTCAGACGGTTCTTAAAGATGGCTACAGAATCTGCTGATCTTATAGCAGCGGGCAGATCATTCCATAAATGTGTAACCGATCCCGAGAAGGTACATAAGAGCACCACACCACAAGACGTCGTTCGTTTGCAGAAAATAGGGATCTGGAGGGTATATAAGTCTGCATCAGTAGTTATCAGTGTGTCTTGAGGAATCTCATTTATTAGGGCTACAATGTGTGGAGTATACTGTCGAAAAAGCATTTAAAGGTCCAGTGTATGTGATTTAACGGCATCTAGTGGTGAGGGTGCGAATTGCAACCAACGGCTCACTCCACCTCTCCCTTTCAAAGAACTAAAGCGGCTGACACAGGACTAAGATGTCATCACGTTTTCGCTTCTTTGCCGAAGGAGATAACTTATTTATGAAACGCGTTCTGTAGAGCAGTTTTTCCATTTAGGGCTACTGTAGAAACAACATGGTGAATTCCATGTAAGGGGACCCGCGGTGTATGTAGATAGAAATAGCTCATTCTAAGGTAATAAAAACATAACGCTTCATTATGTAAGGTCTATATACACCTTTGAACACGTAGTTATGTATGTTCAGAGGTGGGTAGAGTAGCCAAAATCTTTACTCAAGTAAAAGTACAAGTAACTTGAGAAATTGTTACTCAAGTAAAAGTAAAAGTCACTATTTTAAAATTTACTTGAGTAAAAGTAAAAAAGTATGCAATGAAAAAACTACTCAAGTAGCTAGTTACTTAGTTACTTTGTATCTGATTATATAGGCCTACTACATAAAATTAATATTAACGCCAATATTTTAATATTACATTTTAATCAATATTTTTAATTATCATAAGCAGATATCTTTGCAATATACTAGAGAGACTAAAGAATTGACAAACACAGAAGAGACAAGCATTTCTGTAAATTTCATCTAGTCCTGATGTCAATGTAGTTTACACAACTTATTTAGAATAATAGACCATGTCAAACTAAAGCATGAACTAAACTCAGAGCATTTCCTAAGATGATCTAGAACATCTGCAGTGCTCTCTTAAATGAAATACACATTTTTGAACAAAGCTCATGTTTTCTCGTGTTGTGTCACGTGTGTGTTGTGAAACGCTCTTACTTGTAAACAAACAGTAAACAGTGAACCACACGCCCATCAACAAGTTTTCTTCCTTCTGTTCTTCAAATGTATATTTCTGCAAGCCCACGTCTCTGTGTCTGACAGGTAACGCGCATGTTGCAGTGTCTGACGAACAGGTCGCGCGGGTGCGCGCATATGGCGGGCATTTATCATTGCTGGCAAACAATATGACACATTTGCAGTTTTGATTGTATAGATATAGATTAATATCCACTTCATCCAACGCTCTTTGTGTTCTGCGTGTTTTTAAGTTTCGCGCTACGAGGAGTGAGTAATGCTGCTTCAGATGATTCAGATCGTGCTGCGAACTGAACAAATCATTTGAACTGATTCATTAGCCTATTCAAATGGTTTTCCCATTGTTCAATTAATGCTTTCAAAAGAATCAACTCAAAAGAATCGATCATTCGGGAATGCCCGTAAAAAGAGACGACAACCTTGAAATAAACAACGCGTTTTAAAAAGCATACTTTAAAATGAAGGAACGAAAGAACGTCACGCAATGTAAGTTATGTAACGAAGTAAAAGTACAGATTTTCTATTAGAAATTTACTCAAGTAAGAGTAAAAGTACACACTTTTAATTTGACTTAAAAAGTACATATTTTCCAAAATGTTACTTAAGTAAATGTAACGAAGTAAATGTAGCGCGTTACTACCGACCTCTGTGTATGTTATATTGCATTTCTGTCAATAGATCCTCCAAAAAAGTACACACAGCACCTTTAAAGTTGTTCTGAATTGTGACTGGATTTTTTATCTATACAGTATATATATATATAGAGTACTAGTGTATCACGGATGCAAATTTGATGACCCTTTTTGCCCTTTGTATTTATTGCTTACAAGAATAACCTCGCCACTCCATTTGAAAGATATGGAGATTTTAAATGTGACCCACCCAGTCCAGACGTTTTTTTTACACCTTTAAAATGTATTGTTAAACATTGAGTAGGAAAGCTAAATTATACAGTATTTGAATGCATTTTCATTTTTTCACAGCTGACCTAAAGTGCTTTGTTTTCCATGTTGTGATTTGAATGCACAATCTATTCATAACAGCAACAAGTACATGCTGTGCTCAGATGCAAATCCTTCTCTGTGCTCCCATTCAAAATGCCAGAATAAAACTGTGTTAGTGCGGATGTAGAAAACTGGGACAGGTGTATAAATAAGACGAGTAGACAAACTCAAAAAGCATTTCCTGACCTACCACAAACCAAAAAATACTTGACATATTTGTTTTTACTTCTCACCTCTTTGAAATGGAATGTTTCTTTATATAGCATACTGCTCATGCATGATCTGTGAAACTGCTTTATTCTTTTCAAGTGAACAACAATGTCATTGGATTATGCCAACCTTGAGTATGCCACATTTACTACGATAAAGTAAATCGTTTCCCTATACCATTGCTTTCTCTCTAGGCATATGTTTAAAGATATAACTCTCGCACTCAAATCCCATACACCGTTGATATGTTGATCTACTGTATCTCAGTTTCATGCATTTTGCAGCCGGCCTCTATACTTTTTTTAAAGGCAATACTTTGGGTGATATTCAGTCAACAGCGGTTTTCTAGATCATTTGCTTTTCTTCTAGAGTGCTTCCACACCATCCTCTCACTTTCGCTCAGCAAGCAACTTGGCGCATCTTTCATTTGAAGAACAAGATTTGAGATCTTTTGCCAGATCTTGCCCGAGTGGCACTCATTACATCATTAAAGGCGGGCTAACCGATTTCCGAATTAGACAACTGAGTCGGGCCGAGTACCAAAACAACCTTGTAGCCAATCAGCAGCAAGGTGCACAATGCACAGTACGGATATTAGCCGAGCCGAGCACTGACGAAAGAGAAAGATGGGGGTAGGGGTGTGTACGTTTTGGTAATTTGAACATCAACAACGGCTAAGAGAAATCAGACACCCCGCCTGTAAGTTCTGTGGAACTAGTCGCCTCAATAGTAGAAACATCAATCGCCACCCTTTGTAAAGTTTCAGTTTTGTGTTGTCATCAAAAGATGTTTTATGTTGGATTTTTGAATACCGCACTGTAGCTCATTAGGACCGGACTGTTCCTTTCAGGACTTTTAAGTCTGCACTCAGATTGAAGAGGTCATTTTGTAGTTTTTGATGATGTAAAAGCTGCAGTCCGGAAGTTTGGCCTCTTTGTTGCCATCTCAATTTGAAACATAACATTGCAGTTATATGCAGAGTTTTTTTTCTTTACGTGGGTTGTGCTTTGGCACTGCTGCACTGCACTGATGAATCCGAGCTCTGTGCTTACTGACTGCTGCTCACTGCATCAGAGTTGCGCCAGCGCATTTGTACATCAACGTAACAGATGACCGGCAGAGGTGGGTAGAGTAGCCAAAATCTTTACTCAAGTAAAAGTACAAGTAACTAGAGAAATTGTTACTCAAGTAAAAGTAAAAGTCACTATTTTAAAAACTACTTGAGTAAAAGTAAAAAAGTATGCAAAGAAAAAACTACTCAAGTAGCTAGTTACTTAGTTACTTTGTATCTGATTATATAGGCCTACTACATAAAATTAATATTAACGCCAATATTTTAATATTACATTTTAATCAATATTTTTAATGATCATAAGCAGATATCTTTGTAATATACTAGAGAGACTAAAGAATAGACAAACACAGAAGAGACGAGCATTTCTGTAAATTTCATCTAGTCCTGATGTCAATGTAGTTTACACAACTTATTTAGAATAATAGACCATGTCAAACTAAAGCATGAACTAAACTCAGAGCATTTCCTAAGATGATCTAGAACATCTGCAGTGCTCTCTTAAATGAAATACACATTTTTGAACAAAGCTCATGTTTTCTCGTGTTGTGTCACGTGTGTGTTGTGAAACGCTCTTACTTGTAAACAAACAGTAAACAGTGAACCACACGCCCATCAACAAGTTTTCTTCCTTCTGTTCTTCAAATGTATATTTCTGCAAGCCCACGTCTCTGTGTCTGACAGGTAACGCGCATGTTGCTGTGTCTGACGAACAGGTCGCGCGGGTGCGCGCATATGGCGGGCATTTATCATTGCTGGCAAACAATATGACACATTTGCAGTTTTGATTGTATAGATATAGATTAATATCCACTTCATCCAACGCTCTTTGTGTTCTGCGTGTTCTTAAGTTTCGCGCTACGAGGAGTGAGTAATCCTGCTTCAGATGATTCAGATCGTGCTGCGAACTGAACAAATCATTTGAACTGATTCATTAGCCTATTCAAATGGTTTTGCCCATTGTTCAATTAATGCTTTCAAAAGAATCGACTCAAAAGAATCGATCACTCGGGAATGCCCGTAAAAAGAGACGACAACCTTGAAATAAACAACGCGTTTTAAAAAGCATATTTTAAAATGAAGGAACGAAGAAACGTCGCGCAATGTAAGTTATGTAACGAAGTAAAAGTACAGATTTTCTATTAGAAATTTACTCAAGTAAGAGTAAAAGTACACACTTTTAATTTGACTTAAAAAGTACATATTTTCCAAAATGTTACTTAAGTAAATGTAACGAAGTAAATGTAGCGCGTTACTACCCACCTCTGATGACCGGATACAACGTGAAACGTTTAAAACATCACTAATATAGAATCAATTGCACCGTTGGTTATCGCTTCATGCCTGATGTAGACAAAAACTCTAATTAACATGGAAAATACCGCCTAGCTTACATCCTACAAGTAATATATCTGAAACATGTCATCTGAACACATTCCATATCTGTCGCTTTTTTTCTGACTAAATGAAACAAAGAATTTACTAAATAAATCACAATAGTGATGTCTTACATGTTAATGCAATCCTTTCAGATGTCGGAGCCAACTCTCAAAATCCCTGTCAAAATCAGCTTTTGCTTTAGGACGAAGCTGTCACTTTAGCTCTCCTGAGCGCGAGGTTACTTTGTTATTAACAACAAGCGATTCCCCAGATGTAATCAGCGTCAGAACTTAAGAAATTGAGATGTTTACATGACATTCCCCAGGTGATCGCTTTTAAACACAGCCATCTAGATGATGATGATTTTAAGCTACTTTTATAAGAATGAACAAAACTATGGAGTTATTCTGCGGACTATATTAAAAAGGAATTGCAAACTGCATTTGCAAATACGTTTTCTATTTGTTCGTGTCAAAATTGTGACATAATTCAAACGCAATTGCAAACCGTTTGCATTTGCATTTACGCGAACGTACAATGTCTGCCAAATTTCAAAAGGAAAAGCAAAGTCTATTTGCAAATGAATGACCTGTGTCTTACGAGTTACAACCCTGCCAAATTTAAACCGCAATAGCAATTCCCCATATGCCATTTCACTTCCTCTGGCGTCGCGTATTAAGCCTGCCAAAACTCAAATGAAATCGCAAATCCCTTTGCATTTGCGTTTCCTCTGACTTGTACAGAAACCTGTCAATCAAAGGCGGGGGTGGGCTTATTCAACGGGGTGTGTTTGTATCGGGAAGTGACGTCATTCACCGTCGACTGGAACTTAAGTAGATACATACATGTGATACAGCTAAACACATTAGGCGTGAAGTTACAACTGCACTCACAATCGGCATTGTAAACAGTGCAGTTTTCAGTTTTTTTGTTTGGAAATAACTCGCGCTGGAAGTCTGGGCTCAGAGCGGCATCACTTAGCATGTGAAACTTCGGTGCAGGATGGATAATCATCACCTTCTGCAACATTCCTCTACACATGTTTGTTTATGATATTCGTTTTCACAGTACTCCGAGGACATGACATTTCTTAACAACACTGTGACCGTATTTTGCATCATGATTAATACGTGTTGTAAACCACAACAAAACATGTTCACTTTGTATGAATAAACAGCATCCTGCATTATCATTGTTGTTCATTATGCATATAACAAGTTAATAATAAATTACAAGAGTATGTGAATTCTACATCTCTTTATTTGTGTATCATAACATAGTGAGACAAAGACAAACGTGTGCTCCAGTGTTTTAGTGAGTTTGCTGGACACAGAAGTAGCTGTCATCTACAAATTACTGGATGGAGTTGTTGCTGTATTTAAAATTTAATTTCCGAACAGCCTTTCAACAACATGTGCAGTAAATGAGCCCATCAGGTGATGCACCAACCTGAGAAATTCAAGTAATTATGATGAATCCACACGGCTTCAATATGACTTTTATTGGTAGCTCATTGAGATCACCAGACCACTGTTTGTGTTCATCTGTTTATCGAGCCCGTTGAACTTCTGTAAATTATACTTGTTAAGTACCACAATTGTGATTCATTGTAAAGATTTTCTCTATATGAAACTTGCATCTGATCCTCGTGTGTTCCATTATTGTTATTTTGGCTTTTAGCTGTAGCTGATCCCTTTTAGCCACAACCGGTGTCGCCCTGACGGTGTCACCTTAGTGTTGGACTGACTGCCACCACTGCGACGGTGAATGACGTCACTCACTTCCCGATACAAACACGCCCCATTGAATAAGCCCACCCCCGCCATTGATTGACAGGTTTCTGTACAAGTCAGAGGAAACGCAAATGCAAAGGGATTTGCGATTTCATTTGAGTTTTGGCAGGCTTAATACGCGACGCCAGAGGAAGTGAAATGGCATATGGGGAATTGCTATTGCGGTTTAAATTTGGCAGGGTCGTAACTCGTAAGACACAGGTCATTCATTTGCAAATAGACTTTGCTTTTCCTTTTGAAATTTGGCAGACATTGTACGTTCGCGTAAATGCAAATGCAAACGGTTTGCATTTGCGTTTGAATTATGTCACAATTTTGACACGACAAATAGAAAACGCATTTGCAAATGCAGTTTGCAATTCCTTTTTAATATAGTCCGCAGAATAACTCCATACAAAACTCTGTCACCCGCAGCAGTACCGCTGCAGCGCCATCCCCACACACATGATAAACTTGCTGGTTCCTCCCCTTTGTGTTTAAGGACATGATGTAATGACGCAAAGAGGTACTACCCCAAATTCAAATTTCCTGCATGGGGCGACCCGACAGTGCAAATTATAAATCATTATTATAAGCGTACCACCTTGAATCAAGGTAAGATAAGACAACAATTTTGAACACTGATCTGTCTATGTATTTATTTAATTATTAATTTCTAATTATTTTTACCCCAAAATTATTGCGGATTGTAGTTTTAAATTAAAATAAAGCTAAGTTTAATACAGTGATATACTACATAATGACACTACACATAATTGCTTGCATGGGAAAGTATTGTACACTTACATAGTGGTCTGGTTATAAAGGGTTTGATTGGATGAATATTCAGTTACCATGAACTGTCCCAGATAGCACAATCCATCTGGCTTACATCTATTTGATGTTTGCATTTACATCTGCATTTGTTCATCTGCAATACGTCTCGGAGACGTCTGAACGTCTGTAATACGTCTGCTAAAGATCTGGAGATCTGCTGCGTAAAAGCATCTGCTAAACATCTTAGAAAGAGCAGCTTTACATCCATTCTAAATCATAAACATCTTACAGACATCTTCTAGATGTCTATATGACGTCTGACAGCAGACATCTCTGAGACGTATTGCAGATGAGCAAACTATGTATTGTAGATGTCTTGCAGATGTAAATGCAGACGTCAACCACATGTATGTGTGCTATCAGGGGTCAGTGAAGCCATTATTGTCTAAGGAATAAGGTTTAACAATAGTATACTGTGAAGCCTGTCTTTCGGAGCTGATGTTTAATTTTATCTGAGTGGTCATGGTTTAGTGGTTACTTTAGGTAATCAGACATTATTTCTGAATGATGTTTTGCAATCAGAGATTTGGATGAGTGGATAAAAGCAAGTACTGTGATGAAAATCCAACTGTCACATTATTTAAATAACATTTGAGATAATCCTTATTAAAGCCACAATATGGAATATTTGGACCGCTAGATGGCGCACTTTCGAAACAACAACAAAAGGTGAAGCTAAATGACGTTATGTAGGAGAGTGGAATTATGGGACATGTCGTTTTCACCATCCAGAGGCGTATGGAGATAGCCCATCATGTTCACGGACGAGGTAATGAATGAATTTTATTTTATGTTATTCGTAATGAATTAGTTTGCAAGAAATGTGGAATGTAATGCTACATTAGCCCGCGTCTGATATTGGACTTTGTCAAATTGATTTGGTAGCGTAATGCTACACAGTTTTACGTGTTTAACAGTCATACAGTCGTCATTTAAAAAGTAAATTTGAACGAACCCACAGCATTTACAAGTAACGTTATTGGCTACATATTGTGGGGCGACATATGCTGTATTTCATAGGGTAACTGCATTCATAACTATTCAAATAATCTGTACATGAGTATTTCTTGTACAATAAAAAAAATGTGCTTACCTGTCTATTAAAACACATGCGAGAGCGGAGTCTCTGTCGAGTCCAAGTTGGTCACGAAGCTCTCTCCATTTAGAAAACGCCACGTCGATATTAATTCTGGTTTTATTTCTTCATTTGTCCATAAGCCTGCTTGCCTCATTTGGTCTACGTTTACACTTTTTGGGGTTTCCTTTACTCGCCAAAGCGTAATCGTGATCCATAATAACAGAACAACAGATGCTGCGTCCCAGATGCTGTATAACCACTTCCGCATTTGCGTGTTGCCGTAGTTTCTACAACCGGAAACTGAGGGTAGTGCGGAGCACCGGATATTAAGTCACTGATATGCGACAAATACAAGGTAGACAATGGACGGGCCATTATTTTAAATAGGAATTTCTCTGGATTTCCACATTCTTGGGAACATTTGGGATAATGTAAGTACACAACTGCATGAAATATATCACACTCTGCAAGGGATTTTTGGATATTTCATAACAAAATTCTTCCATATTGTGGCTTTAATGCGAAAAGTGCTTTATAGTTATAAAATATGCACTAGGAAATATTATGGACAAGGCTTAGAAGACCTCTGTTCATAATCTCATAAATTGTGCAAGCAATGATTCATTAACCAAATATGACAAAATGTATGTTTGGGATTGCAAATTAGCGAGTCTTACAAATATGGACTTGCACACCATGCCAAAGCTTGAAATGTTGGTAGGATGTGCATGTAGTGGTAAAAGTGGAGAAAAGTGCATGTGAAGAGAGTGAAATATTTAAATTGAGGGATCAAATTTAGTTTTAGCTGACATGTCATTATATGACATTCTTTACTTCACATTTTATTTTTTTAATATTGTTGACTGGTTGTTTTTTCTGCATTGTTCTTTTGATGTTTAATGCTTTTCATCATGATTGTTTTTTTTCTAAAACAACTAGTTAAATATGATGATTAGATATGATAAGCTCCCAAGACAGATTACAATAAAGGTCTCATTACTGCAAATATTTGGACAATTGTGAAGTATGTTTGGCCATCTGATATTGGCAAAGAATCAATGGTGAAGTCTCAGGGGTTGTAGCTCACATACCACCTGGCGCTGGTCTCTTGCGTTCTGGTTTTGTACTGTATTCAGTTGTGAGAATAAACTGATAGTGTATTTCCTTCGGTGGTCATGTTTTACTATTCATTCTCTTGTCATACTATTCACTCCTCTCTCTCTCTCTCTCTCTCTCTCTCTCTCTCTCTCTCTCTCTCTCTCTCTCTCTCTCTCTCTCTCTCTCTCTCTCTCTCTCATATGATACAAATGCACTCACACAGACATCTTGCCATGTGAATTTAAATGGTTTGTTGTTTGTTGCACTGGGCTATCAATCAGACCATCTGTCCCTGTCCTCCCAAACGTCATTAGTGCTTGTGCAGTGCATGTGTCACACATCCAGCCGGTACAAACGCATGGTCATACACAGTTCCACCTTCGTCCACCTTGTTCTGTGTTAACTTCCCAGCCAGTTTTTGGTAGGTTTGGCAACCAGAATCATTTTGAGAACCGATTTAGTGCTTAGAAAGTGTGTGTAAACTGCTGTAGTCTGTCCTCTGATAGGATGGACAGTATCGGCACGATGTTTCAACAGGATGTTGAAACTTTCTTGATATTTTTTGCAGTTTATTTGGTTGTTTATGAATTATGAAAGTTTATCTTTGTATATTTTTAGTTTTGTTAATGATGCAAAATTAACTATTTAGATTCAGTGTCAGATAATAAGGAAGAGGTTATAAGATTCGCTTATATAACAATTCGATTGTTATAATCCCACTATTTCAGCACAGTTAAATTTCCCAATAGGACCGTCATGATTCTGCCGCATCATGTCATGTTTATTCTTGGTCTTGTGGCAGAGTCATGACAAAGCCTTAGGTTTTGTGTGGAGAGAGACATTTTGGCCCTTTCGGCCTTCCATACTCTCTCTCCGGTCCTGTCTTTGTCCCCGCCCTCTTGAATCCCTCGTTATTGCTTGTTAATTAGTTCATGCCCCGCACCTGTCCCTTCTGTTCAGTTTAGTTTATGTCTAGTGTTGTTTATCTCAGTTTAGTGTTAGTTAGTCTACGTCCTGTTATTATCCTGTTGTGCTGTTATACCCCATCGTGGGTCCTTGTTTCATGGTTCTTGTTAATAAATACCCTTTTTGTTACCCCTGAACGCTGCCTGCAATTGGGTTCTTTCACCGGTTCATGGCAAGGACATTTCCCACGCCTTATGCATGACAGTGGGAAGCAGTCAAGAATATGAATAGAGGTCTGAGGTTTTGCTGGGTTCGTCAGGTAGGCATCCTCTGTGTTTGGGGGATAAATGATTATAGAAATACATAGCATATTTACCTTTCCTTGCTATTATCAGAGAGACATCTCATGAGTTGTGTGTCCCACTTTCATCACATCCATTATCCTGGGTGAAAGATGCCTTTTGGTGAGGTGCTGCTGATAATGCCCTTTGTATGGTTCCCATCAATGCGACCCTCAGCCAAGGGAGACCCACCGCAGGTTGATCAGACCTGGGTGTGTGTCGCATTGTTACAAGGTCATCTGGCAGCCCATGCTGTGTCCATCCGCCTCAACCACAGCCATTGGCTTCTTTCCGCACCACTGGCCAGTTCTTGATTATCCTCCACTGGACCTGTCCTCTGAAAGTGACCTATTTGCCAGCAATGGCGACCTCTGCATTTAACCCGTCCAGTGACTCACGCACTGCAAGTCGTGAACACACATATACCCGGAGCAGTGGGCAGCTATCACTGCAGCTCAAGGGCATCACAATCGTTACCCTGAGAATCAAACCGGCAACCTTCTGGTCATGAGTCCGACTCTCTTACCATTAGGCCACGACTACCCACACCGTTAATGCGTGCTCAGTGCCCCCGGTCCCGTATGGCATAACATTACAACACATTACCAAAATCCAAAATCAACGCAACCATACGAGCCAACCCGTTGTCTAAGGCTGTTATAGCCCCACTGGCACCGTTAATACATGCTCAGTGCCCCCGGTCCCATATGGCATAACATTACAACATTGAAATTGTTTATTGTCATAACAGTCAGCGTTGCATACGTTTGAGTGTGAGTGTTACCATCATACTGTACATCCTTTTTAAACAAGCAAGTCAATTGTTTATCATTTCTTAAAGGGGTCATATGGCGCGAATACTTGTTTTTCTGTGTCTTTGGTGTGTTATAAGTTGCCCATGCATGTATTAGTAAAATTGCAAAAATTAAAGCGTTCGTCCAGACCTGCCTGAAACACCTCGTGTAACCACACCCCCACAAATCTACGTCAGTTCGTGGTATGATTTGACCAAGACCGCCCAAATGTATACGCAAGTAAGGTGGGCATACCTGTCAGTACAATTGCTTTGGAACCTGATGTTCCAAATATGGTAAGAGGCGTTACATTTCCATTACACGCTTGCAGTATTCTTTGGTTAACTGGCCAATCATAGCACACCTCGCTTTTCAGAGTGATGAGCTTTGTAAAAAATCTGAGAGTTTCGAGAGGCGGGGCAAAGAGGAGATACAAACATGCACGGTATGTGGAAAATACAGCGTTTTTTAACCTTAAATCGTGTATACACACTGCATTACGTCAAAACAAACGATAATATTAATTTTGGCCGTGTCATATGACCCCTTTAAAACTGTATCTTTTTACAAAATAGTCTAGTAGACCCAAGGGCGCACCCTTTCTTTGATTTTGAGCCCCCTGAATTTATTCATCTTCGACCTCACACTGTCCGACAGTTGACCCAGGTCCACAGTGAGGTCCAGTTGGTGAGGCCCCTTTCTGTCAGGGTCTCCAGAATCATTCCAACCTTGTCCATGTATTCAGAGGTTACTTGTGGTTCATTAGATTTTGTCAGATGAATGAGTAACACATAGGTTTGCCGCACTATTGTAGATTTTGAGTGATGAAGTGCTGGTTTATCAACTAAGAAATAACTTTAAAAGGTCAAGAGATGAGTTTACTGTCAAACCTTTTCTTAAAATGCCACTTTGTTAGAACTCTTAATTTGCATGTTTATGGAGGACTAAACATGCAAAAATTATAAATAAATAAATGTAGAAATAAATAAATATATAAACGAATAAATGTAATAATATGAAAATAAATAAAGGAATGAATGGTTTGATAAAACAAATAATTCATTTTAGCTATTATTGATATTAGCTTACCTTTTTTTAACATTTTTTAAATTGATTTATTATTTTTTGTGTCCATTTTTTAATTATTTATTATTATTATTATTTTTTAGATTATTTTATTTATCATTTCCTTTTATTTTTTACATTTATTTATTTATACGTTTATTTATTTTTATATTTATTTATTATCGCATGTATTTATTTCTACTTTATTCTTGAATTTATTCTTACTTTTCTGTGTCTTGTATGATAATTAGATGGGTTGGTCTTGCCTACTATTGGTTCAGCGTAGATTGAAGCATTTGATCGATTACTCTTGACTTGTTTTGGACTAACGTCACGTCACTCACTGATCGTTTGCTTCGTGTATAACGTTAAGTAACTATGGCGGGCGCACAATTAGCTAGAGAGTTACAGCATTTAGCCAATGAAGTCGATAACCATGCATCAATGACTATGTGTCATTTAGATTAGGTGCACTTATTGATGATTTATTACAGATTGACGGCGAGATAAATGACAAAGTTCTTCAAAATCTGTGCGAGTCAGGGGGTGCTAAGGTGGTGACCAAGTTCCGGTTACAGGTCCTCCGCCAAAGAGGTGCATGAACGACCTCAGCAGATTCGTCGATTCTGAAAGCACAAGACGACTTAATATTAAGATGTCTAATAAACACAGACATTCTTGTTACATGATTTTGACATTCTTGCTAAGATTGCAAATTATTGGTATTATCGCCCGTAACGGCTGAAGCGAGGTGAAAAAATAAATAAAGCGATTTGACACGGGATTCGTACCCATACAATAAAGCGAGGCAGCATGTCACAATGGTAACAATCACACTAAGCTATTTTGCAAGGCTAGTTACTGCGGATCTTTGCAATAATATCAAGATGTCACACAACAATATGCAGCTGGATGAATCAAGGGAAGATGCCCGTGTTAACTTGTGACCTCTGTGTTATTTATCTCTTATGAAATGTAGTAAAGTTTACGAGTACCGTTTAGTAACCACGTCTTTTTAGAAGGAATGGTTTCCATTAAATGGCCCCTGTAGTGAAAGAACGATGCTCATTACTACCGTGTTAACTTGTGACTTAAGTTCACTATGTCTCAATTCATTTACATTGTTACATCATGTTACATTAAATCTTTACGCTTTTTCTAACCGAAAGGCTGCTTATAACTATCACTTTGACAAAGCGTTAGCTTGCGACTTCGGTTTACAAGATCATCTGTGTAGTTAAACCTTATTACATTTTGTGCTTTATGATTTTCACCAGTTGAACTGTAACACCACCATAGCACCCTCTGACTCGCACAGACTTTGAATGTGTTGCAAAGAGGCTAACAACTGAGGAAGAACTTTGTCATTTATCTCGCAGTCAATCTGTAAGAAATCATCAATAAATGCATCTAATCTGAATGACACATAGTCATTTGATGCATGGTTATCGACTTCATTGGCTAATTGCTGTAACTCTCTAGCTAATTGTGCGCCCGCCATAGTTACTTAACGTTATACACAAAGCAAACGATCAGTGAGTGACGTGACGTTAGTCCAAAACAAGTCAAGAGTAATCAATCAAACGCTTCAATCTATGCTGAACCAATAGTAGGCAAGACCAACCCATCTAATTATCATACAAGACACAGAAAAGTAAGAATAAATTCAAGAATAAATAAATAAAAGTGGAAATAAATACATGCGATATAAATAAATATAAAAATAAAAGGAAATGATAAATAAAATAATCTAAAAATTAAAAAAAATAATAATAAAGAATAATTTAAAAATGGACACAAAAAATAATAAATCAATTTAAAAAATGAAAAGAAAAGTTAAAGCTAAGATCAATAATAGCTAAAACGAATTATTTTGTTTTATCAAACCATTCATTCCTTTATTTATTTTCATATTATTACATTTATTCGTTTATATATTTATTTATTTATTTATACATTTATTTATTTATAATTTTTGCAGGTTTAGTCCTCCATACATGTTTTTCATTTATGACAACACAAATTTGAAATAAAATTAATCTTTGGAATATCTACAATTGCCCTTCAAGGATTAAAAATATTCTTACATTTTTTTATTAATACATTTTTATTTGATTATTTTTTATGTCTACTTCTATTTTGAAGTACTAAAGTTTAACATTAAAATGTAATAAAATGCATCAAAGGGTTGATAAACTTTTCTTAAAGTACTTTTTAATACATTCTTTTAGTTTGTAATCAAGAATTCAAACAGGCTTTAGTTTGGAAATGAGCATCTGAATGCTGAGCAAAGTCGAGAAAAGTTACTTTTGTTTGATGTACTGTACTTTACATGCTGAATAATTTAGCGTCCGCCAAAGCTTCTCTATAAAGTGTACAGCTTTGATGCAAAATGTTTTTGAGAGTTTTTTATGCGATCATAATTTGGTCCTAAAGTGATGACAAATGTGTCGCTCTCTGATGTAGTACCGTATGTTACATAATCACAGTGTGCCATGTGGTGTAAAGTATTTGTTAAGTCACAAGTGTTTCATGTCTTTAATGAGGCACACAGTGCACCGCTATGCTACTTTCACCAGACAGAGTACAGTTCAGAATAAATGTTCGGTGCTACCCATGATGAACAAATTCACAACCACACATGGCAGAGGTGATAATGTACTTGTGTGTGAACATTGTGAAAGACTAGGTTTATTTGGTTTGCGCTGTGTGTGCTGGTGGTGCTGGTTTCCTCTGCAGTGGTTAATGGGACTTTTGGTATGTTGCTTTGGCAGATGCTTTGGGCTAGTACAGATTTTGTATCAGCAGGGAAAAACACAGTGGAAAATCAGTGCATGGCAAATAAAAAAAAACTTTATTCATTGTTGTCCAGCTCTGTCATCTCGGTTCAGCGTTATCTCTTCATTTGCAAAGGCACAGTAACTGGGATGATTTGATTGGATCTCTGCCATGCCATGAGATTTCCCACAGGATTGGTCTCAAGAGTTAGCCTGTAGCAGCAGGGGTCCAACGGGCTGAGAAATCGCCCTTCTGTAAGCCACAAATCCATAAACATTGCATTTCACAAACTCGGCAGGATCTCTGAAAGTTGGTGTGTGTGTGTTCATTTTAATGATACACACTTCAATCATTTACTTTGAAGCATTTGTTCTTTTTGGTAACTGTGGTGAGGTAGAATTTATTCAGGGCTCAGAGGAGAAAGAGCCGGAACAATGAATACTCCTTGTATTTTTAATCTTTTATCTGAAGGTCTTTGCACATACAGTCCGAAATTTTCGTATACATTTTTTCGTATTCATCATCCCAAAAATTTGTCATGCACAGAAACCTTGCACACTGAGTCCGATGCGTGTTAGTGAATCCGTTGGGAAAAATTCGCAAAACAATACAGCCTGACCCTGAGTTCGCTCTGCCTCTTTCCTTATCTCTTTCATCCCTTGCTTCTCTCTATTGACAGTACCTAGGTAGGCTAGGCCCGTTTTCGCCTGGAGTCTCCCATTTTTCACACCCATCTACCGCCATCCATCCGTTTTGTTATTTCTCCCGTGACTCCAGTAGCCTATTTCAGTTACTCCAGTGAACGCAATTGCGAATGGACAGACGGAGACCGTGAACAGCCCCCGGGAACATCGTGGGTCTCCTGGATCTTAAATGTTGAAGTATGGTCTTCTTGCTTTTGGCACAGTGGCTACAAAATCAGTACATACTATCCTGTTATCAAGCTGTTCCGCAATCATCTGCCACACACTCTCTCTATATTCTGTCTTTGTAATCCGCACTTTTTTTCTCATACAGTACTTTGTGCTGCGAGACGAAGTGAACTCATGCTGCCTTCACGTGCTCTCGGAAATTCGTCAGTTCCCACTTGTGAAGTCATGATTCCAAGCTGGATGTGTTCAGGTGCTTTGTTGTCAGAAAAAATGGAAGACACCAGATTCATTCTTGCGTGTGTGGGGAAAATCATATATGGTAAAAGTTCTTGACAGTACATCCTGTATAGTTTTACCGCACTAGTTTTATCTTGTATCAAAACTATTTCCCAACTTCCCAATGGGAAACGAGACATCAGAGGGCGTTCATGTGAGATTTTTACCTCTAAAACTCATATTTCCGATTATTCCGAGAGTGAATGCACCACACACGCCATCCTGGATTTTGGCACTCGCTTGTACAGTGTCTCTGAATTGTCAAAACACCTCTCAAAATGCTTGCTACGGCTGTGAAATACGCATAAAATCGAACACGGTCCGATTTTTTTATGACGGATGAAAATATCTTAGGCAGTGTGTCAATGTGATTGACACAACGTGAGGTCGTATTTATTTTTTAACGTGCAAAACTTTCGGACGCAAATTTCAGACTCTGTGCAATTACCTTAATTACGTGGCAATGAAGCATAAATACGGACACTTTTTGTCACTCTTTGATCCACATACAGAATATGTGCTTTCTTGCAGATTGGACGTTTGTATAAACTTGGAAAATATATATTTAAAGATCATCAAAGATATCCGAAGCCTTGAGAAGCACCGCCAAAAAATGTTGGCTGGAAATGCACAGATAAAAAGCAGCAAATGCCCTTAATGACTTAATGAGATTTAATTGAAGTTTGAATGGAAGACGGACAGCAAATGGACGTTAGAGTGCTGTGAAGGGGTGAGCTCAGGTGACTGTCTATTGAACTGATTCTACATTCAATCCCTGACTGGTAATGACCGGTGAAAGTAGGCCAGTGTCTCTGTTGTTGTGGCACACAGATCTCTCACAGCCGACAGCTGCTTCACATTTTTTTTAGATCTACACATAGACACACACATTTGTTCTAATAAGGTCTCAGTTGGAATGGTGCTGGGGTTCTTTGGGCCAGAGGCTCAGTGGCCTTATTTTACCCTACAAACAGAGGTAGGTGATTGTGTGTGGGGACCCTGCCGTTCTGCTTGTGCTGAATTTATTATGAGTCGCTCTCTGTCAGTCTGTGTGCTTTCTGCTTGGTAAGCAGAAGGTGGACTTTTTTGGGATTTATAGATTTTTATATACATTTGTCGTTTGCAGCCACATTGAAGTAATAATACAGTATTCCAAATCCTGGGTCTTCCTTGGCTGTAATGGCAAGACAGTGCCCCATTTTTTAAGTTGGAAAGGGCTATTTATCCACCAAATAAGTAATCCACACGACTACAGGTGGTTAATACATGTCTTGTACAGGTAAATGTATGCATTTGTGGGTAAAAATGACAAAATGGCCACACACAGGCTCCACGAATCTCAACTTTTGAATCTCATTGGTTGTGGCCTTGTCTTGTGACCATGACATTCAAAAGTTGAGATGATTTTTATATTTATGTTTCTTATGTTTTCTTCCTTATTTTAATACCACCTTGTTTTATTGGTTTGTTTGTTATTGTTGTGATAATTCTGTATTTTAGTCTTTACTTGATATTGAAATAGAAATGCTATACAGTACTGTATGTACAGTACGAAGCTAATTCATTCTACATTGTTAGTGGCAGAAAACAATGCAGTTATATAAATTATTTTATAAACAAATGAGCAGAAAGATAGATGTCATACAATAGTATGGAGTGTCGGCCTGCTGTATATGCTCAGCTTTCATCCATCTGACCAGTAATGTTGTTTTTCCATTTCCCCTTTTCTTGGCTACCTGTTTCTAAGCTGCACTTGCTTGCTGACACACACACACACACACACACACACACACACACACACACACACACACACGCACACACAGGGATGCCGGAGGGTAAGCTTCCACTTCAATCTGGGAAATAGTTCCATTTCCCATTAGTGTAATTAATTGGAAGCTTACTGCAGCACGAAAATGTAGAAGACCAATGTGCGCTCAATGTGTGTGGTCTTAATGTTTGTGTATATATATGTGTGTGTGTGTGTGTTCATGTTTTTATATCCCGGTGGGGACCTAAACGTGAATGCACACCAACACATGGGGACTCGTGTCACCGTGGGGACCAAAATTGAGGTCCCCATGGGCAAAAAAGCTTTTAAATTGTACAGAACAATAATTTTTTTAAAATCTAAAAATGCAAAGTTTTCTATGATCTTTAGGTTTAGGGGTTGGGTTAGGGGATAGAATATACAGTTTGTACAGTATAAAAAACATTACGCCTATGGAATGTCCCCACGGAGATAATAAACCAGACGTGTGTGCGTGTGTGTGTGTAGGGGATGCTGAAATAGTGTTATGGCTGGCTGATTAGCATGGTTGTTATCAAATTATTGCCTCTTGCTTGACATGACTAACAACGTACATAGCTCTGTTCTGTAGGATCTTGAGTGTTGCAAATTTTCTTTTTCCTGATTGCTTTACATTGCTGAAAGATTTGCTTTGTTGAAATTAAATGTACTTTGTAAATTTGTGTTGTTAAATTAATAGTCAAGAGGACTGATGGTGCCTTACCACCAAGTTTTTTTTAACATTAGCTCAGCCAGTCTCATATCTGTCTCTCTTTCTGTCCCTAACCGTTCCCTCACTGGATAATTAGAGAAGCCCCTGTCAGTAGAGCTGAGCTGTGGTGCCGGTCCTGTCCATGTGGTTCTGGAGCCTGACCGCCCTCTGCTGCTGGACTGCCACCTGGGGGCCACTGATCCACCACTCAACGTGACCTGGCTGCGGGATGGCGTGGTGCTCTCCGAGGCTCAGACCATCCGACCTTTAGCCAATGGCTCCCTGCTCATCTTGCCCACCACCACAGATGGCCAGGCTCCGGTGGGTGTAGAGGGCGGATACAGCTGCCTCAGTACCAGCTCGACTGGAGCCTTGACCAGCCGGACTATCAGCCTCCATCTCGCTAGTGAGTATAAACATATGTGGCTAGGAGTATGCGAAATTGGCAAAAAAAATATTTCTTGACATTCTCTGGAATTTTACGATAACGATAAGCAGGCGATATTTTGCATCCTATAGTCTTATGCGTCGTGCGTGTGAGAGCGATAGACCGCGTGTTTGCAGTAATGTGACAGAAAAGCCGGTGATAATAAATTAGGCTATTTATTCCTCGTATTTCTATCATCAGCAGGAAGAGGAAACGAACAATGTAGGCTCAGTTATTTTATTCATTCAATTTCTGTATATGTATTTCTATATTGTTTTTGAAATGCTTTGTTTATTGAAACTAAACTTCACACGCTTCCATTAACAGTAAAGTTTGACATTTTAAACGTCAGATCAAGAGCAGTGCTGTGTGCGGTAATGGCCTGTAGGCTACACTATAACCTTTCTGTTGTTTAAACTTGGCGAAATGATATGGAACTGAAATGCGGTCAGCAGACCTGGAACACCTTCATAGGTGTGCATTTAACTGAAAGTTAAAGCATACTAGTGATGGGAAGTTCGAGTCATTTTTGCGATTCGGATGTTTGAATCTCGTTCAGCAAAATGAACGAATCTTTTTTCGAGTCATTTCGTTCATCTGAGCAGAGTTAAATTAATGTTGCATGTTAATAGCCAAATTACCCCATAACGTTTATTTATGCTAGTTTTGATCAGATATATAATAAGAAATAACTTATAATGTAGTTAGGGACAAGTTATGAGAAACAGTTATTTAATTATTTCCTGACAGCATGTCTGTAAAGTTATGTATTTATAATTCATTAACAATTTTGGGTCACTCAGGTATGCAATAAGGTTTACAGGTTGTTGCTTTTTACTAAAAAGTCTCATGCAGTTTGCAAAGTAAATAATAATAGGCTATTGAAATCATTTAAATGTGCAATTATTTAATAAGAGATCACTTGTTGTAATATATGCATTAGACATAAACACTGACTTTACTGGCGTTGCTTATGTTTATATTTTGCCAGCACAGTTCTTATGCAAAATAGTTAGTTATTAAGATAAATTAAAAACACATGCAGAAATCCACAAGAAACATTTATGAATATACTGACAGAAAAAAAACAGAACAGTTGGAACAGTTTTAGAGATGTTTATATCTTTTGATCATTTTATAATATTTCTTCCTATAATACAACATATAACACGTACATCATGCATTTGGGTCCGTGTATCATCTGATCATTTGATTATTCCATTCAATATAACAAACGGAAAAAGAAAAAAACAGTCGATATTTCGTTTTTCCGTTTTTCTGTATGCACAAAAATTAAAAAACGATGTTTTTCTTCTTATTTCATCTTGAAACGGGAAATCCAATAAATAAATAAACCAAAACGAAATAACGAACTTAATTACTGTTTTTCTCATTTTTTGGTGATGTTGCACGGATTTCTGCGAGCGCGGCAGCGCGCCTAGAGCTCTTCACCAATCTCGCGATCGATCAGTTATCATGATTACTACGTGTTCGCATCACATAACTTATAAATTACAAAAGTACTTTATGGATTTACACCTTTGCTGCTGCAAGCCAGCTACTTAATTGTTTACTTAAATGTCACATATTAAAAGCAATAATGCTAACAAATTTCGCATGTAAGCTCTGGAAAGTATTGTATGTGAACGTTAGGCATTGTTCAAAATATTTTTCACAGTCATGTCCTCCTCTCTCAGTGTGACTCTTTTAGTGGGAGTGAAAAGTACAAACAAAGCATCTGCAAATGCCTTCATTTCCATTTCGAGCTTCGCAAGTTCGCATGCACTTGATCCCGGTAAGCGGCTGTACATTGCGCATGCGCAAAGCGTGCGCTTAGAAGACCCTGGGAAATCACCCCAAAATGAAAAAACTATAATTAGGGTCGTTATTTCGTTTTGGTTTATTTATTTATTGGATTTCCCTTTTAAGGCTGAAATAAGAAGAAAAACATCGTTTTTTTTATTTTTGTGCATACAGAAAAACGGAAAAACGAAATATCGACTGTTTTTTTCTTTTTCCGTTTGTTATATTGAATGGAATAATCAAATGATCAGATGATACACGGACCGGCTGCAGGTTTGCCTGCGGAGCTACCATTTGACAAAAGAACAAAAGGGCTCGGACCCGATGACTCGAGAGACGAACTAATCATTTCTCTTTCCGGTATAAAAGAACGAAAGGACTCGGACCCGATGACTCGAGAGACGAACTTCACTACTGTTTCTGGTACAATGTTGCACATGCGCGGTCAACACAAAATGAACGAATCACTCGCTGAGACACTCGTTACTCCCGAGTCATTTTAAAGATTCGTTCGTTCATGAACGACCCATCATGCATACCCATAGAACGTTTGTCAACCAATCAGATTGAAGCATTCAACAGCCCTGTGGTATAATCTTGTGACTGGCTGCCTGTACGTTATCCCTTACATATACATACAATTGAGGTCATCAAATTAAATATGTCATGTAAAAATGCAAAATGGTAGTAATTAAAAAGGGGGAACTGTAAAAATGCCTAAATAAATTAAATTTAGTTAACAACAATAACTGAATTTACAATAACAACAAAGCTTCCACATACTTTTACATTTTATGTTCAGTGATAGTTGTTCATGAGTGTTGTTTGTTCATTCTAAATCATCAATGTGAAAACATCTCAACATTGCTTTAACATCACTGAGTAACATTTTAATTAGGGATGCACTGATACTGATACCAGTATCATGTACTCGTACTCGTAATGACACACCGATACCAAAGACCGATACCTCACGTGACATACATAGAGCCCTATGATTTCCGCAATGCGGAAAACGCGGACGGAATAGAGGAATCCAGGCATAGAAACAGAATTTGCTGTACAACACGGAATGACACGGAATCTGGCAAATGTATTATTTCCTAACAAGAAATTAGCGCTGAACCGCTAACAGCTAACGAAATATTCAGATACGGTTTAAATATGTATTCTGCTTGTTTTGCTTGAAAGTGGTGTGGTGCGGTTGCGTGTACTGAACCTGAACGCATTGTGCTTGTGGAGCTTTCAGCGCCAGCACTGCACGAGGACACAAACACATAACAAACACCATTTGCGGCGATCCGTCAAAATAAAAGTCCGGTTAACTTAAACAAACGCTCTTTGTGGCGTCCCGTCAAAATAAAAGTCCGGTTGACTTGAACAAGTTATAATACACTCATATTTTACCACACCACCCCCCTTGAATTTTTTATAATTCAACCACAGAGTATATTGTTTACTTTAGCAAACTGAAGTAAATGTGCTAGTAAAATTGTGCTACATATCATAAAAAATTTGAACCTAATTTAAAAATAGTACTTAAATTTAAGTAGACCTAAAAACAAAAGAAAAAAAATGTACCAGTAAGAACATAATTGTACATTATACAGGCATCGGTTATAGGTATCGGTATCGGCGAGTACCAGAAAAAAAGTAAAGGTACTCATACTCGGTCTTTAAAAAATGGTATCGGTGCATCCCTAATTTTAATGATGTATTGCATCTGAGCAAACGCTAAAATAACATTTTCCTGACAACACATCAAGAAGACGACATTTAGATGATACACACATATATTCTCAGAGTGGTGATGATTCAGACTCCTTCATATGAACCACCTGTGTGGTTGTTCAAAAGCACAGGGTCCTTGAATTATCTGGGTTTGTTTTAAAGTACAGACTATACTTTTCTACTTTATCAGAACAATGTACACAGTATTCTTATGGAACATAAGTGTGTCTACACGCCACAACTATTCTGGTTTAGTGAAATTATTCAAAATCCAGGTGCATCAAGAGACAGAGACTGATTCACACAGCTGTGAGTGAAACATTACGCAAAGAACATATTGTAAAAATAAATAAGATAAATAATCCCATTGTCATAGGGAAGAAAATGTATAATTAGCAAAATACAGTTTTATGGTCCGTTTAGCTTTCTTACCACATACCATCTTTTATTTCTCTCTGCCGCATTGTTTTTTTGGATTTCTCTTTGCTTGGCTGGAGTTCAGTCTTGTTCTCACCTGGTTAGCACAGGGATTTGATTGTGCTTACTGAAGCTCCTGTGCAGGGAGAGAGAGATCAGACTGCAGCCCAGTGGCACCAAAACAAGGTGTACTGACGTCACCACTTGGAAAAGACTGGGCTCATGAATATAAATATGCTCACCCTAATGTTACTATCCAGTCAAGTAACCTCTAATATTCATGATCCAAGCCTTCACCTTGGGCACTATTCATAAATTGATGTCCTGTGCAGAGTTGTGTGGCCTTGTAGATGTTTCCATACAGACTTGGCATTGAGATACAATATCAGATCAGATTTGACACGCTCAGATATTTTTACAAGGCATTTTATGGTTTTGATTAACAGTAATAGAAAATGTATTAATTCAATTCTGTTCCTCATATCTGAGATGTCAAACTGAAATGTCAACAATTGAACTTCAGGTTACATTAATTGGCTTTTCTTCATAAATATAAATTACATTATCTTATCTTTGTGTCAGTAATCCTTTTATACTTGGAAAAACTGGTTAAAGTGGACAAATGAATCTGTCGAATGACAAATGGGATATTTGTGAACGTAGTCATACTGTACCTACTGGAAAACATACCGTTTATATATGCATACAATAGGGCTGAACGATATTGGAAAAAACAGGCATTGCGATGTTTTTGTTTTTTGCGATATATATTGCGATGTGTAGAAATGCAGGAGGACCCTTGCACACTTCATTATTACACTAGGGAAATAACATGAATGACAAAATAAGTAATTTAACATTTTATTCAACAATTACAAAGCTCTTTTTGAAAACAGTAGTAAACATCTTCTCACAAAATCTGAAAAATGTGATTATGATAAACACCAACCCGAGTGGTTTAAAAAATAAGTATTTGTTATCAAACAAAGTCAAGCTTAACTTATAATAACTAACAACATTTAACTTATGTTGAATAATATTTATCAAGGGAACTATTTCGCTCTGCAGACTTTTCTTTGCAACAGTGCTAAAATAGAACAAGTGTTGGTCACTGGCCACTAAACCAAATAAAGATTAAATGAAACTTTTCAACAACTAAAAAAAATAAATTTTCTTTCTTACAACTGTTGCATATAGTAAATATAAATGTTCAAACATACCATTTTGACTTAAGCTTTGATTTAAGATACTGTATGCATCAATTTGCTCACTCAAGATTAGAGATTTTTGGCCAAGAATACAAGTCTATTCACCACTGCAGGCTTGAGACTCGAACGTTGGCATGTTATTATGTTGCCACTTGCACTAAAAAGCCTCTCTGATGGGGAACTTGTAGCGGGGATAGAAAGATATCTGCGAGCAAGCTTGGCAAGATGTGGAAAGCTTACTCTGTGTGTTTTCCACCATGCAAGTGGATCATGCTCTTTGTCTATAGAAGGTGTTAGCAGGTAGTTGCTTAATTCTGCTTCCACAGCATCCTTAAGAGTCACAGAGGAATCACCCTTTGCTGCAGACCCGCTCAGTTTAAAGAAACTTCCCAAGGACTTCTTGGCTTTTTTTGCATGGGATGTTTCAGCAACTTCGGGCTCAACCTCAATGCTGCAGCTTGCTGTCTCCTCCTGGAATTCCATCATCTCTGATGCAACTCTGGCCTTCACTCTGGGCTTGTTGTCACTGATGAAGTCCAACTTGAACCGGGGGTCCAAACAAGAAGCCACACCTAGCAGCTCCTGAGTAGCATCATCTTTATATTTCTCATTGATGTAGCACAGTATCTCCTTCTTCAGGCTCTTAGTCAGGTCTGTGTCTTCCTCTTGCATAAGCAGCATTGAAGTGTTAAAGAGGTGAAGAACTGGCTTCACATAGGAGACACTAACATAATCTTCTCCTGAGAGTGCATCTGTGAAGTCCAGCAGTGGCCCCAGTGTCTTGCTGACAGATTCCAGGACATCTACTGTATATCTTGCCAGGTTGGAATCAGATGCCGTGCCTTCTTGTCCTCAGACAGGACCTGAGTTAAAGCCTTCTGCTGCTCTAAAATCCTGCTGATCATCATCTGTCTGGAACCCCATCTTGTTTGGCATTCTGATATGAGGGAATGTGCTGGTAAATTAAGCTCCTTCTGGACTTTTTCAAGAGCACTTCTGGCCTTCCAGCTGTGAGAAAAGTGACCCACCAGCTTCTTGCAGATACCTGTAGCACGGTCAATGCGTCCATCCTTTTTCACTGCATTTTCTAAGGGGAAAAATAAAAACAAAATCACAAAGATTTTTACATTTAATGATGAAAAACAAATTGCTCATATAACTCTTATTGTATTGTGAAAATGAATGGGTTGTATTATAGCTCTTCATCAAATAATATAATTTGTGAATTATAACTCCTTTACCTCATCAAACCCCAAATAAATGGCATTTGTTTTTGTAAATACAAAAGTTTGCCTTAATAAACTGCTTACAAAACAAACATTTATGATAAGTTATTGATTTAACTTATTATTAAAATGATTATTATTTCAGTCAGGTCATGCCATAGCAATAGGGTCCGTGTATCATCTGATCATTTGATTATTCCATTCAATATAACAAACGGAAAAAGAAAAAAACAGTCGATATTTCGTTTTTTTCCGTTTTTCTGTATGCACAAAAATAAAAAAAATTGTTTTTCTTATTTCATCTTGAAATGGGAAATCCAATAAATAAATAAACCAAAACGAAATAACGACCCTACACAGTAAAAATTAAAGGTTCTTTGAGGAACCTTTTGGGGTTCTTCACATCGCTACACCGGCGGAACCCTCAGGGGAAACTCAAGGCACTGTTTCAAGAATGGCAGTTCTGAGGAACCCTTAAGGCTTCTTGAGGAACCCTTTTATTAGAATGGTCTGGGTGCTTCAAGGAACCTGTTCACAGTTTATCCTATTCACTTTTTGTTTACCCCTGTAGTGTCTTGTTCTGCTATATGGCTATTTATAATATTTTAATAGGCAGAAATATTAAGATAGAAACCAAATACAAAACAAACAGTTTATTGATAAACAAAAACAATTTACATTGAATATTCACTAAATAGTCAGCATTGTACATTACAATTCTAAATTCTCAAAATCACATGTAAAGTTAATATTGTGTTGGTGATTGTGTTCATCTTAACAAAACTGTAGCCACATAATTTGACTTAACTTTAAATATAAATATTTCAGGTTCTTTAAAAATGTCCAATTGTATAAAAAAAGTTCAAACTCAAATTTACCACAATATACAATGCAATCAGTAATATTTTCACTGGACACTGATCATATTTACATGTGACATTTGACATAATTGATAAGATTCAAGACAGCTGAAGATAACTTGATGCACTGCTTCTGAAAGTCCAGCAAAAAGTCGTCTCTTATAGCAAGGCCTACACCCATGGTAATGTTGCCAGCAAGCAAATCTTTCCTAGCAGGAAAAACACAATGCATGTCTTCTCCAAATGGGTTTCCTGCTATTACCAGGTGGTGTATGGATCCAAGTAGTCAAAATTATTATATAGCACATTTGTTGCAAAGCCGCTTTACAGTACATATAAAGCAGATATGACAAAAAGAGAATGTGAGCTGCGCCTGTTGGCCTTAGGTGTCCCAGGCATTGCAATGATGAGCATCGGGGTGGGCTGGAGGTGGGTCTGTTGGCCTTGGGTGTCCCCGGGAAAAAGACATGGAGACAAAAAGAGGATTTACATAACATCTCACAAAACATTACATTTATTAATTTAGCACATCACAAATTGGTTTACAATGGTAACAATAAACAAAATATTACAACGCCTAGTATTTTAGTCACTCCTTTGGTCCATGGTTGAAAAGTATATAGCAATAACTAATAATCCAATAAACTATATTTAGATTTTCTTGCATTGCCAATGAATATTTATACATGTGCAAATATAACAAATAATATAATAAAAACTCATAATGTGCAATATAATAATAAATATAATACTTACATTTTTTGCTGCTCAACGGGAAAATATAGAAAATTCTGAGGAAAAAAGATAAAACAAAACTGAAAATGATCAAAACTTTTAAGTAAATTACAGACAATTTATGTAACATGGTTGGGGAAACGATTTAACACAAACAACAATGACAACAATTAGTAAATAAAAAACAAATCGCTACATTTACTAAACGTGAACATTATATGTAAAAGTGACTAAAAGTCATTGTTTGTGATTTAACTATATTACATTTAGCCCCACAAGCTTCATTAGATTCGTTAGCATCTCGGCTAAAACAAGCGCTCTCTACACTGTGTAGTACAAAATAAACTGTTAAAACAGCAAAAACTGCCATACAATTAGACATGTCAGAGTAAAGGCCTACATGTAACGTTATATAAAGCGTATACAGTTAGTATGTATTTATATATTTTGACTTTACTCACCTCTAATGGGACAGTCATAAAAAGAGGCTGTTGCTTTGTTAAGGTAAAATCCGTTATTTTGAAATCCCGCCTGTTGCGCGAGCGCAATGCCGGTGTTGTGCCGAAAACACACTCCCCGCCAGATTCTGCACCCCCTTCAATAACACGCTGTCCGATTGGCTAATTCTAACCCTTCCCCACACCCAATCCTAATCCTAACCCCTCCCCTAACACCTAATCCTCACCCTAACCATTGTGGGGAGGGGGGTGCATAATCTGGCAGGGAGTGTGTTTTCGGCACGACACCGGCTCGTACCACATACAGATGTTTAATTGCATACCGATCGGCGTATGACATCAGAGTGCAGTGACAGCTATTTGTAAACTGACTGCTCCGTAAATGCTTTTCTAATGGTATATGCTTTGTTTTGTCATACGGTGATCGGTCTGCACGTAGCTGGAAAAAGTTAAATACACACACACCAACATAGACGCCACATGCATTGCAATGGGCCAATGAATGGGCCAGCAGCGCCACGGTTCGTATTGTGGAGTGCGAGACTGCGCTGTAAACACACAATGAATAGGCAAGCTACAGTTTGTTTGGATGGAATGCACAACAACAACGTTTATATTGTCCAACAGATTTCTGTGACATAGGATCTACGTGTAGCATAAAAATGTTTTGTCTCCATAGGCTAATATAAAATAATGCCTTGAAATTTCAAGATGAGCTTGCTGAGAATTTTTAAAATATTGTTTAGCCTTTTCTAATCATGTGCATGATTTTTAAATATGTGTTCACATAGCAGGGGCCAAAAACCAAACTTTGGACTATTCTTATTCTAATAACACATCAAAATGATCACTAAAAATCAATTTGTCATACAAAAAATGTTGGGTTCCTCTAGATGCTGTTTTGTACAAGAGAGATTCTCCAGGAACCACTTACAAGTTTACAGATCTTACAATAACCATTTTTTTATTTGAGTTCCTTCAATAACCCGGAAAGCACTTTGAGGTCCCAGTGTAGTGAAAAGGTGACTCCAGAACTTCACAACTGAATGTGGGGTTATTCAAGAATCTTATCAGTTCCTGGAAGAACCACAAGACTATAATGGTTCCACCAATAACCCTATTATGAGAAAAAGAGCTTTGAAGCACTTAAAATATAGTTTAAGGTTCTTTGAGTGCACAACAGGATATTTGAGGCACCTTTTATTTTTACAGTGTAATTACTGTTTTTCTCATTTTTGGGTGATGTTGCACGGATTTCTGCGAGCGCGGCAGCGCGCCTAGAGCTCTTCACGAATCTCGCGATCGATCAGTTATCATTTACAATGGCTTCACTCGAGCTGTACATGTTTCATATTCATCAAATGTTTTTTAAATAATATGACATATCACGAGATATCGGAAAAGAGGCCGCATGCTCTCTGGGAAACACTGCAACATTATTATGGTCCCTCCATGAGGTACAAGCTCTGGCATGTTACCTAAAAACAGTAGCCTAAACTGATGTAATGTAATAGTGCAAATGACTACATAAAAACCTCACAGTTTCAACACAAACTGAACATCTTTTATGAATTACTCTATAGCAGGACAGTAGTTTTATCTGGGGGAACCTGATGAACTCGGTTGAGTGAGGTTACGGGGGGGTTTGGGAGGGGCTGTTCGCGTCACATAACTTATAAATTACAAAAGTAATTTATGGATTTACACCTTTGCTGCTGCAAGCCAGCTGTGGCTACTTAATTGTTTACTTAAATGTCACATATTAAAAGCAATAATGCTAACAAACTTAGACTGTAAGCTCTGGATAGTATTGTATGTGAACGGCATTGTTCAATATATATTTTTGAAATATTTTCCACAGTCATGTCCTCCTCTCTCAGTGTGACTCTTTTAGTGGGAGTGAAAAGTACAAACAAAGCATATGCAAATGCATTCATTTCCATTTCGAGCTTCGCAAGTTCGCATGCACTTGATCCCGGTAAACGGCTGTACATTGCGCATGCGCAAAGCGTGCGCGCGCAGAAGACCCTGGGAAATCACCCCAAAATTAAAAAAACTATAATTAGGGTCGTTATTTCGTTTTGGTTGATTTATTTATTGGATTTCCTTTTTAAGGCTGAAATAAGAAGAAAAACATCGTTTTTTTATTTTTGTGCATACAGAAAAACGGAAAAACGAAATATCGACTGTTTTTTTTTCTTTTCCCGTTTGTTATATTGAATGGAATAATCAAATGATCAGATGATACACGGACCCAATAGCAACAGCAGTAAAATGCATGGACATAACTTACCGATTGCTAGATGGTGTCTGTGGCCAAAGCACTGCAGCCTCGTCCACTTGTTGAGTGCAGCGGCCTTCACCATGTTCGCCGCATTGTCTGTTGTTATACAGACGAGGCGTCTCTCATCCAGACCCCACGCAGACAGTGCTTCTCTTATCCCCGTTGCGATGTTCTCGCTTGTATGATCCTCTTGGAAAAATGCTGTTTGTAAACAGCGGCTTTTCAGCTGGAAGTCCTCATTAATAAAGTGTATGGTCAGACGTATGTAGGGCTCCGTTGTTCGGCTGGACCACAGGTCCGTTGTTGCTGCGTAATGTCACTTGCGATAGCTCAGTTTTCACTTGTGACTAGCATTTCTCGTACAGCTCTGGGATGGCAACTTGAGAAAAATAGGTGCGTGATGGTATAACATAACGCTTGTCAAGTGACCGGATCATGTTTTTAAAACCCTGTTTGTTAACCGTGTTAACTGGTACCATGTCTTTCGCGACGTGAAATGTTGTTGCATCCGTGATATCTTTTTGCCGCTTGGAACTCTTCTCATAGGGTGTAACACTGGAAAACGCGTCTGAAATAGTTTTTTGCTTTGGACGGCAATCAGATCTGGCCTTGCACTCGTCATACAGAGATTTGTGGTGCCGACTTGAATAATCAAACAAATTAGTCGTGTTTCCATGTTTTGTTGCAACAACTGCAAGACACTGCCGACAGAGTACCTGTTTTTGATCAACATCATCCTTTCTGTAGCCAAAATATTTCCATATTACTGACGTCGCGTTTCTTTTTGCGACCAAATCTGCCATTTCTGTGCTTTTCTCCTGTTCCGCGCTCATTTTGTTGTGCGAAGCTGCGAACCCAGTGACTACCATGGAAGTAAAATAGAGACAAATGTGTTTGAATCAAAAAGACGTGCTGAATAGAACTAACTGAAAAAAGATGCATTGTATTAACAGTGCTCGCATTTTAAGGTTCTGCAATTCAACATGGTTGCATATTTAAGCTGTGCATTTTTCAAATGGAAACATTTCACAGACAGTTTCACCGTTTAAAAATTAAATAATCAAAATTCACCTTTTAAATTTCATTTAAAAAATTCAACTTGTTATAAAATACAAGCTTTAATATTCGACAGACAATTTTCAGTCCATATAATTTCGGTTTAAAAATTAGCTTCCACAAATTCAGTGGTTTAAATTCGACTTGAAATTCAAAGTTTCACATCCGGGAATCCCAGGAGAAGCAATTGAGCGCCGATTCCGCCAATGCATGATCTCTACCTGCTGCCTGACTGCTTCACCAGCAGGTGGTGCAAGTCGATTCTGACGAAGACCAAAGCAAGAAATGCAGATACTTTTTATATGTTTGCAGCACAGTCCACTCATCTGCTCGATTAAGTGAATTTATTTGATCTCAAAGATCTCTTATGCATCATCAAGAAAAAAATATTGTTTCTTGTACTGGCAGCTTAGCTCACCACTATCAGCCCTGGAACAAACATGGAGCATGGAGCACAATTCCAGGTGGCCTGGAATCAGTGGACTATTCATACATTTATAATATTAATTTAATTATTTAAATATCCTACCCGATCTGCTAGTACTGCCTATCTATAGTAAGAGTTTATGTTTGTATTTGGCTTGCTATTTATACGCATTCATTACTTTTTACGTGCATATGATTACCCCCTTGGTTAAGATGGTGTGGGTTAAATCGGTATGTAAAAAGTGCACGCAAAACACATGCGTATCATATGCACGCAAAAGATAATTTCTGTAGCTCGCCAAATGCAAACATAAAACCGTGCTCTTGATAAGCACGATCTTAAGTCATCAAATAATGGTTTGAGTGAATGAATTGGTTACAGTGAATTACTGAATCATACTGTGTTTGAATAAAATAAGCTAATTGCATGAAGCTATTTGAATGACACATGCATCTGATTAAATTAGCCAGAAAACAAGACAACAAGATTTTAAATCATTACATTAGTTACATAACACCATCACAATAAACTTAACATTTAAATTCAAATAAAACATTTTATTTCGGTTTAAAACTAAATAGGAAAAATAGCAATAATTATACATTTTAAACAGACAATAGTAGTAGGCTAACTGAAATAGTAGTGAAAACAGATGTAAGAACAAGCCATGAACAATTTTTCATCAGAACGTAAAATAATCTACAATATAAATAACAGTCTTTTCTTAAAAACGTAATTGTAAAATATTTAGTAAATGTAGGATATAAATGTAACTTAAACAAACGAATAACTACACCACTTAAGAGAGAAATATCAATGGAAATAATTATGCCTATACTTTTCATCTGAAATCTCAGAACGCAAACAAAATAAAGCCAATTATAACCTATTGTATGAAGAATGAATAAAAAACAAACTGAAATACTGCAACAATAAAGACACCTATACCTAGTTCTGGTATTATGTGAGAAATACGGCGGGACATGCTAAAATTCTTATTGTGTCATTTTGTGCTTTTTGCATTCATATTTAGGGCTCTTCCGCATTTCTGTAGCCTACGGTTATTAAAAAGGTGTAGGCTATACTAATCATCTGGTCTGAAGATTAAGCAACATTAAGCGTTTTAGCACGGTACACCGGCCGTGATGGCGTGGTCCGTGGACGCTAAAGGGACAGAGTAGGCTAAAGGCACTTAGCAAATCTTGCAAGCTTTTTTGTTCCACCATGCCACCATACATGTTGTGGATATTCAGCGAAATGTTTAGCATAAGTTTAAAATCAGAGCATTTGTCAATAAGCTCCTAGTTGAGATCTCAGTTATTTGACTGCTTCAAACACAATACATGTCCTGTAAATGCTGATGATGCATAGTATTTATGTGAACACGATGTGCTGAAGTAAAAAATAACTTAATTCCTTCAAGCCTAAGGAAACCTAAAATTTCTGATGTTGATGATGCATAAGAAGAGATTTATGAGATCAAATAAATTCACTTAATTGAGCAGATGAGTGGACTGTGCTGCAAACATATAAAAAGTATCTGCATTTCTTGCTTAGGTCTTCGTCAGAAGCGACTTGCACCACCTGCTGGTGAAGCGGTCAGGCAGCAGGTAGAGATCATGCATTGGCGGAATCGGCGCTCTATTGCTTCTCCTGGGATTCCCGGATGTGAAACTTTGAATTTCAAGCCGAATTTGAACCACTGAATTTGTGGAAGCGAATTTTTAAACCAAAATAATATGAACTGAAATTTATCTGTCGAATAATTAAAGGTTGTATTTTAAAACAAGTTGATTTTTTTAACGAAATTTAAAAGATGAATTTTGATTATTGAATTTTTAAACGGTGAAACTGTGTGAATTTTTACATTTGAAAAAATCACAGCTTAAATATGCAACCATGTTGAAATGCAGAACCTTAAAATGCGAGCACTGTTAATACAATGCATTTTTTTCAGTTAGTGCTATTCAGCACGTCTTTTTGATTCAAACTCTATTTTACTTCCATAGACTGCCACCTGCCGCCTGCGTGTCAAAAAACGTGACGCCTCAAACATTGTAAAACGTTTTTTAAAGAACCAGAATTAATTTATATTAGACAAATATATAAATGTGGGTGTTTTTTCCTTTTGGTATTAAAGAAAAAAAATGTATGTTTTGCCCTATCGCACCTTCTGCGATGTGACTATCGCGGGTGCGCACATCGCGATGACGATGCTGAAACGATGTATATCCCTAGATACAATATAAAGCTTGCGTTTGTTAGATGTATGCATATATACGTATATAAAAACAATCACAAGATTTTGTCAACTTGATGATGAAAAGGTAAAACGCAGGTACTAAAACTCTAGCAAATTATAATCTATGTTCCTGGCAAGCCATTTTTTGTACTAAATTCAGATAAATTCAACTTTCTCCTGCTTTCTCTCTTTCTCTCATCTCTTGGGTTTAAAGTTGTCCATCAGACAAGGCCATTCCTTCAATCCTTATGTATTTCAGTGGCCAGGACTCTTTTCTTTGTCTTTATTTTTATTAATTCAAGTTTGCTTTATTAATTTTAGGAGGTCAGTAATAATGCCTGTCAGTTGTGCACACTGATGGACGTCAATGCTGTTTTAGAGCCAACAAGGGTGTTTTTTTTTTCAGTCTAATATGGCTAAAGATTCTATGTTACAAAAGTTGAGTATGCATCAAATAATGTGATGTTCTACATACACTGTTTTGAAAATCTTTCTTCCAGGAACATTGTGATATTGTAAATGTAGGGAGAGACAGTACTTGGATACGATTCATATCCATGTCCTCCATTGAGAAGTCAGTGCACTTAAGGTCTCCAGCACATACAGTACATAAGGAGTACATGGTTTTGTAATATACCTCCGTTATCTGACATCTGTACGACTGGATCCACAGCGCTGAGCAACGACTCTTAAAGGGGTCATATGACAGGGCTAAAACTAATATTATCGTTTGTTTTAGATTTAAGGTTCAAAAATGTTGTGTCTTCCACATACCATGCATGTTTGTATCTCCTCTTTGACCCGCCTCTCTAAAACGCGCTGATTTTTTACAAAGCTCATCGCTCTGAAAAGCGAGGTGTGCTATGATTGGCCAGTTAACCAGTGCGTAGTGATTGGTCAAATACTGCAAGCGTTTCACGGAAATCCAACGCCTCTTACCATATTCGGAACATCATGTTCCCACGCAATTGTACTGACAGGTGATAAAATGTCATCGGTACTTCCTTATATCAATTCGAACCCGAATCTGATACGGAAAATGAAGATGATCAAGCTGATACATCAACTTTACCAGCGCAACTTGAGCAGGATGTAAAGGATTGGTAAAGTTTTATTAAAAAAATATGATGTTAAATAGTTAAAAACTATAGCTTACTGTTTTACCTTCTATATACGAGGTTATAAAGACTATAAACAAACAACCATATACATCATACAGAGTTTGTGTGAGATAGAAACAAGCTCGCATTACAGCAGGGAATGGTATAAATAACGCGAGCGGTTTGGCCCTTCTTGATCAACCAGTGTTACGCCACGTCTCGTCGCGACTCAACAAAGACAATAAACCCAAAATAAATACTAAATATAAAAAGACATTATCAACATGACACTTGTTGCCTCTAGTGGGAACATTATTACTGATTATTAGGACTTATGTTGTCTTTTTTCACGTTGCGCACGTGTCTGCATTTGCAGTTCACAAACTCAACTCGCGTTAGTCTGTAACAAAGTCTTTTACAATAAAAATATACTTACAGGTTGCGAATCTGAAGCACCAGCGAAGTTGTAATGGTTGGAATGGCCCCACATTTTAACCAAAGCTTTCGTGCACTGCCGGTGTTCTGCCAATTTATGCTACCCATAAATTTGTGCTACCCTCGTGTTGTGATTGGGTTGGGGGAGGGGTTATTTAGGTGTAAGGGTTGGGTTGGGGGAGGGGTTAGTCCTGTTTCGTATGGAGGTAGCAAAATTTGATAGGGATGCATAAATTGGCAGAACACCGGCCTTGATCTCTCCCAGGTTCATGAAGCAATCATCTGTGAAATGCGCTGCACAAACTTGAACATTCGGATTGTACTTTTCTGGAACAGTGTTGTAAATAAAATGTAACCATTCGTTTTTAGTTGTCTCATCTTTTGGCATGGCAAACAAAGAGTCTTTCTTTTCGCAACAAAACACACAGCGACATGGCTGCGGCGGTGACGATACAATGAGATTTACAAGTACGCCCACCTCACTTGCGTTTAGATTTGGGCGGTCTTAAGTCAAATCATGTTACAAGTGACGTACATTCGTCGGGGTGTGGTTACACGAGGTGTTTCAGGCAGGTCTGGGTTCGCATTCGCTTTCAGATAGAATGCATCTTTTGTTCCGACACTTTAATTTTAGCAATTTTACGTGTCTAATACATGCATGGGCAACTTATAACACACCAAAGACACAGAAAAACACGTATTTCCGCCATATGACCCCTTTAACAGCAGTCCCACGCCTGTAGCTATCATGATAATTATCTTATTCTTTACTCGCTTGGTGGTGACAGTGGCGGGGGAAGGCAGTCCTCATTTAAACAGTCATTTATTTTGTCATTCTCAATTTGCTACTTGTTGCTGTTATGAAGTGGTGCCTTCACTTTGCGGCTATATTACACTTTATTCTCAAATAGCTTTTTAAATATACATGTATTCCTAAAATTACTATTCTCAGACACATGCTGCTGGTACTCCAGTAAATCTCATGTGGAGTGTGTTTGCTTTAGGCAGCATGTAAAAGTAAAAAATATCAAGTGTTAATGTTTAACAGGTCTGATGTCTTCTCGTGCTTCATGTGTGAGCTTGTTTTGGACCATTTGAGCTGGGTCTCGGTCTGTATGTGGATGCCTGCTTCATTGGACCATCATATATCACCATTTAGATTCATTTACGAGAATGGTTGTGTGTGTGTGTGTGTGTGTGTGTGTGTGTGTGTGTGTGTGTGTGTGTGTGTGTGTGTGTGTGTGTGTGTGTGTTTTTGAGGGTTTGTACGGTGAACTGTGGGGTCGGAGTTGTGTGAGTTTGGCAGATGTAGCAGATCAAAGTGAAAGTATTTTCAAAGCACGGGGCCCCATACCCAGTGGCGGAGCTAGAGTTTTATATATGGGGTGGCCAGGGGGTGGCCAAGGCTTCTTCAGGGGGTCCAAATTTGTGTGTAACCCTGACCTGGCATCGAATTATAAATAAATCAAATAATAGGATTGCAGATAAGGGTACAAGTGATAATTTACTTCCCAGAGTTGTATGTAAATGTATACAAAACAATTTCACAACGTAATGAGATTGATGTAATTCTAAATGTATGTAGATTAAATAAATTATAAAATATAAATGATGAAAATGTTGAAAACAGTTTAATCATGATAACTCTTTAATTTAATTTACACAGAAACAAAGCAGCACCGGAGGTGTCTTTACAGGTATCCAACTGATGTGGATAGAGCAGCATATCAGATGTTATAAATATAAAACATATACTCATTCCATAGGACTGCAAGATTAAACCAAAATCATTGATGCTGATTATTGCCCTTGATGTTGTCATCTTGATTGTTACTTTCAGATATTAGAATACATTAAAGCATTTTACATGCTACAAAACAAGCTGAGAAGCATTTATGAATTATTTTATTACTGTTTTATTGCTGTTATGATTCTTAAGGAACAAAAAAAAACGTTATTCAAACGGGAAATATATAGAAAACAATCAAAGAACATCCAACATCACTAAACCACTCAATAGCTTCGGGTTGTACATTAGTCTGACAACTCTACATAATGAATCTCTTTCTCACAGCGTATCTGTACGCGGTTGTTAATGATAAACTATGTGAGCATGGCACATTTCAGTAGAGCTCTTCTTCAGCGGTGAATCATTTAAACGCCTCTGATTGGCCAGTATTTTCATACGATTTCTTGATTGGCTGTAATGTTCAAAGCTGTAGCAGAGCAAAGACGCTGTCATCCATATTCGTTCATTTACACCGTCCGTCATAGCTAGTTCTTTATTATGCAGGGACCTTTTGTCCCCAATTATCTTAGGGCAGTTTTGTTCACATTCTTGTCATTTTTTTCCAAAATTTCCGACCCTGATGTAAACAATGTATGTTGGGAACCGATACGGTATCTATTAATAGAGCCTAACATTAACTTACACAATGAAAATGTTAAGGGATCCTAAACCCAAGGCTAGAGTGAAACTTGTTTAAAATACGATGCTGCATTTCTAAAGTTTGTATGAAGTACACCTGCTTAGAATGATAGAAGAAATCTCTCCCAAGACTGTTTATATTCATCTAAGGTTAGAAAACACTGGCAAACTTTACATTTACGCAACATAAAGGTGTAACGTTAGAAAGTAGGTAGATAACACTATAATGGTATGGTTCAACAAAAAAACGTGCCTGTCTGAGTCTGACTTGAAATGGCTAGCAAGCGTGTACGTTTTAATATTCCATTTGTTTAGCAAATTGCAGAGATCCATATGCTTCTTTTCTATGTTCAAAACAAATCTCAGATTTTGCGCTGTACAATCCATCGCACAACAACTTTTTTCCTTTATAAACAGAGTAAAGATAGCGGTAAACGATGCTATTACTTGCTTGACTTTCGTTTGCGGGGACGTCACGTGCACTGCCGCGGAGCATCAAAATAAAAGCTTTGTTCAACGAGAGGTGAAATCAGATGTCAATCAACATAAATAGCGAATCAAATTTTTGGGTGGCACCCAGGGTGGCCAATTGGATGTCAGGGGTGTTCAGTGCCACCTTTGGACCCCCCTCTGGCTCCGCCACTGCCCATACCAGAGGTCAGGGGTCCCACTCGCTTCCTCCATGTGGCTACAGTGCTTGTGCTTATTTCCCAAAAATTGAATGTAATGCATTCACTGATTCTCTTTTTTCCTTTCTTTTACCTTCTCTCTCGCAGGCTTGTCTCATTTTCTTCAGGATCCTGAACCTCAGGTTGTGCCAGTAGGTGGCACTGCCCGGTTTGAATGCTATGTAGATGGTTTGCCCACCCCAAGTATCACCTGGGAGAAAGACCAAGCACCCTTACCGTTACCTGCGGACGCTCCAGAAGGATCCAGGTAAATTATATGATCTTATTTTATTGCCTTTTAATTAAGTTATGGGATTGTTCTAGAATTTTCTGTATATTCTATATCTATAATCTTCTATTCTATTCTACCAAGAAACATCCACAATTATTAGGGTTTTAACAATGTGTTAGAGATCGGATAATACTTGTTGTTAAGCTGGAAGCTCCCTAGCTATCCTCCAATTATGTGTCCTGTCTAGAGAATATTTCCTTGTGCCCAGTGGCGAAAACTCATTAACTCAACTCAACTCAACTTTATTTATATAGCGCTTTTACAGTTTTCATTGTTACAAAGCAGCTGCACATGAGACACATTGACTACAAGCAAAACAATCAAAGTTGTACCTGCAAAAACAAGAAAAGGTTGAAAACACAGAAGACAGACACACCCACACACAAAACACTCCACACACAGAACACGCACACGCACCAACACACACAGACACAGAGACACACACACACACACACACACGTACGTACACAGACAAGTACGCACACACACACACGCTCAGTGAGAGCACACATTTAGGATAAAGGAGAGAGAAGCACAGGTCAAATATAACAGATAATAAATTCCTATATGCAATATTAATTAAGTAAAACTTTAAGATTCTAAAGCAGCCCCCCCGGTCAGGCAGATAGTGCAAAAACAGTATGCAAACGGTGGCGAGGAACCCAAAACTCTAATCGAGAAAAAAAACCTCAGGAGAACCCAGGCCCAACCAGGGGATTCCAGTTCCCCTCTGGCAAAAGCTGCTGCCTCTGCACAAGCTCCAGAGAGCTTGCACAACAAGGCTAAATAAAATAAATAAACTTAATAATAAAATAAATTATAGTTTAAGATTATCATTAATAATCTAATAGCATTTGAAATTTTGTGGTGAAGACGTGTCAAGAGACCGCGTCCTTCTTTATCCAGCTCTATCATCTCAGCTCTTGTCAGGTCCCCACTTCCCATTCTCCGCTCTACCATCAGGTCAGGCCATGAACTGCATCCTGCTCGCTGTGGTAACCTTGGAACAATGAGACAAGACTGGCTGAGAGTAGAGTACTGTTCTGTACTCTTTGATGCAACAAGTACATCAGTTGTGTTTTTGGTTCCGGTTGATCTAACTAATGCAGCCTAAACCCTCTGAAGATTTATATTATGGAAGAGTAGTGTATGCAAGATTAAAAAGATGCGTCTTTAGTCTAGATTTAAACTGACAGAGTGTGTCTGCCTCCCGGACAGTGCAGGGAAGACTATTCCAAAGTTTAGGCGCTAGATAGGAAAAGGATCTACCACCTGCACTTGATTTTGAAATTCTAGGTATTACCAACTGACAGGACGCCTGAGAGCGTAATGCACGTGAAGGACTGTAATACAAAAGGAGTTCATTCAAGTACTGAGGAGCTAAACCATGTAAGGCTTTATAGGTAATAAGCAAGATTTTAAAGTTAACGCGATGCTTTATAGGTAACCAGTGCAAGGTTGACAGAACCGGGCTAATATGTTCATACTTTTTTGTACGTGTAAGAACTCGAGCTGCCGCGTTTTGGACCAATTGGAGTTTTTGTAATAAGCCTGCAGGGCAACCACCTAACAGTGCATTACAGTAATCTAGTCTTGATGTCATGAATGCATGAATTAACTTCTCTGCATCTGAGATTGACAGCATATGACGTAGTTTAGATATATTCTTAAGATGGAAAAACGCAATTTTACAGGTGTTGGCGACGTGGCTCTCAAATGACAGATTACTATCGAATAGAACGCCAAGATTCTTTGCTGACGACGAGGGTTTTATGGAACATCCGTCAATAGTTAAACAGTATTCTTGGTTGTTACTTATAGCAGTTTTCGGTCCAATAAGTAACACTTCCGTTTTGTCCGAGTTCAGTAATAAAAAGTTGTTACTCATCCAGTTTTTTATATCGACTATGCATTCCATTATTCGATGGAACTGCTGTGTTTCATGAGGCTTCGAGGAAATATAAAGTTGAGTATCATCAGCATAACAGTGAAAGCTAACTCCGTGTCGCTTTATTATATCTCCTAGAGGTAGCATGTATAATGCGAAGAGCAGAGGCCCTAAGACTGAGCCCTGTGGTACACCGTACTGGACTTGCGATTTGCGTGACACCTCATTGTTTATTGCTACAAATTGAAAACGGTCGGATAAATAAGATTTAAACCATTTCAAAGCTATTCCCTTAATGCCGACATAATTTTCGAGTCTATGTAGGAGTGTGCTGTGGTCAATGGTATCGAATGCAGCACTAAGGTCTAGCAGCACCAATAACGAGATACAACCTCGGTCAGACGCCAATAGCAGATCATTTGTAACTCTGATCAAAGCAGTCTCTGTACTGTGACATGCTCTAAATCCAGACTGGAATTCTTCATTGATGTCATTCCTTTGGAGGAAGGAGCATAATTGAGTTGAAACTACTTTTTCCAGAACTTTAGATATGAAAGGTAGATTCGATATAGGCCTGTAGTTCCTTAGTTCTCTAGGGTCGAGTTGGGGTTTTTTGACAAGGGGCCTTATAACAGCCACCTTATATGCTTTAGGCACATGTCCTAATGTCAGAGATGAGTTAATAATACCAAGAAGAGGATCTATAATTTCTGGGAGCATCTCTTTCAGTAGATTTGTAGGTATAGGGTCTAGTATGCATGTTGTTGATTTAGATGATCTAATAATTTTAGACAGCTCATCTTGATCTACGGTATAAAATAATTGCATTTTCTCCTTAAGGGCGCTGTAGTTAGTTTGTTCAGCGGGTTTCACTTCTGATTGCATTGTTATAATTTTTTCTCTAATATCTTGGATTTTATATGTGAAGTAGTTCATAAATTCATCACTGCTATGCTGATATACAGGATCAGAAGTCACTGACGATTTATTTTTTGTTAATTTAGCCACCGTGTTAAATAAAAACCTAGGGTTGTGCTGGTTTTCTTCTATTAGTGATGAAAAGTAGGCGGATCTAGAAGTTATTAGGGCTTTCCTGTATTTTCGAATACTATCCTTCCATGCTGTATGAAATACCTCTAATTAGACACGAGACTATATGAGTTCAGTTCTGTGTGGACTTGCTGTGTCCTTCCCTGTGGGATTTGATTTACCATGGACATAATGTAGCATTGCATAAATGCTCTTAGGGTGATAAAGTACCTAGTAATGGCATAAAGTACAAAGTAAATTGTTAGACAAAAGCTATATTATACAGGACCACTGTATACAGAACATCGTAATGTAAAGAATAATAAGAAAATTATAATAATGAGGGGTAATGTACTGTGCATTTTCACTGAGTTTGAAGTAGTCCATTCTTTTAGATAATAGTGCTGGACTTAACTTTTTTGAAGTTTTTTTTGAGTTTTTTGTGCCTTCAGTCATTTTGTATTTATAAATGCCCACATAGTATTATGTTACCAAAAAATTGTTATCCAAAAAATGCATTTTGGTCACCCAAAAAAGATGCGTTCTGTCATCATTTACTCACCCTCAGGTTGTTCCAAGTCTGTATACATTTCTTTGTTCTGATGAACACAGAGAAAGATATTTGGAAGAATGCTTTTAACCAAACAGTTCTTAGCCACCATTGACTACCATAGTAGGAAAAATGACAATGGTAGTCAAAAGTGCCCCAGAACTCTCTGCTTTACTACATTCTTTAAAATATCTTCTTTTGTGTTTAACAAAACTGAGACATTTATAAAGCGATTTTCTTAGTCAAATGTGGCCAAGAACTGTTTGGATACAAGCATATATCTTTCTCTGTGTTCATCAAAACAAAGAAATTTATACAGATTTGGAACAACTCGAGGGTGAGTAAATGAAGACAGAATTTTCTTTTTCGGATGTGCTGTTCCTTTAAAACTGATGAAACCATAATCTATGTTTTAGCATTGCAACGGCTTACATTGACATGATTGAGGTCATCAAAAATCCTAAATGTTTATTTCTCTAGACAGCATTGGATTATTTTAATAAACTGCTTCAGATTTTGAAGCAGTTCAGCTAATAGTCATATGGATGAGAAAACCTGCAATATCTTTCTCTTATTTTTTTCTCTTTATTCTCTGCCTTTCTTTGTTTGTTCTTTATCCTTGTTCTTTCTTTGTTTTCTTTTCTCTTTATATTGCACAGATGTATGTATTAACTTGAGAGCAGGAGCATCTTTTCTGGTTAATAATAGAAACCTCCCAGAGATACTCTTATTATAGAGAGGGGAGGGTCTGTAATACTTCCAATTGGAGAACCTGTAACGGCTAACAAAACCCATTGACATCCATTCAAAAAACTAGCACCCGGTCTCCTTTCCTGCGTTCCGTTGAAGCCAGGGCGTTAGCATTAGCCGTTACGCTTTTTTGCCTAATGGTTGCAGGCTTTCCTTTTAAAGGTGCTTTGAACCTGCATCTCTCTCTTTCCGAGTCTCTCTAACACAGGGCTCTCCAACCCTGTTCCTGGTGAGCTACTGTCCTGAAGATTTCAGCTCCAACGCCAATCAAACACAGCTGAAGCAGCTATTCAAGGTGTTCAGGGTTGCTTGATAATTACAAACAGCTGTTTTGAAACAGGGTTGGAGCTGCAGTCTGCAGGACGGTAGTTCTCCAGGAGCAGGGTTAGAGATAATGTGTAGACAGCTAGAACACAACCACAACTCTACCTATCCTCCTCCGGCTTGCATTAAAGTCATTCAAACATACACAAATGAACTTGCATGCACACACAAATGCTAATTAATGAGTGTAGGTGAAGAATGAGGTGGTAATCTAAACAGTTGGCAGTAGGAGGAGTGCAGGTGGTGATTATGAATGATGTTGGATGTGCAGATGGGATACAGCTGGGAGGTTGATGGTGGGCCAGGCCTGGATCAAGGACTGACAGGAGCAAGTGAATCAAGATGACGTTTTACTGTTTGCACTTTATTTTACAGTATGTTCACTTACAGTTTACTTGTCCAACAAAATACTGATGGTTACATGTACTTAATACGGGTTAATACTAGTATTTAACATTAAACCAGACACACAAACTCTCATCTACACACAATAAATGTGCCTCGTTTGGACCAGTTAGAATGCTGAAAAAACCTTTAACCCTTAATTTCAGATTTAATCCAAAGTAAAAGTCTATGAACTTTATTAATAATTCTTTAAAAATTCAGTGCCCATCTAGTTTTGTTTGAATCTGTCCTATCTAGTTTTATTTTAATCTTTTCATTTGCACTTAAACCGAACACAGGTTTTTAATCTACAAATAATGCAGTAACTCTCAACTCTGTAGCATTGTAGAGTATTTACTGTAGTAAAATTCCTAGGTGCTACAGTATTTTTGAATCTCACTATAGAAAATATAAAAATGAAATAAAATGGAATGCATCTCCCACAAACTGCCGCAATTATTAATGTTATGTTACATTCTGCGATTGCATGATCCTGGAAGAATTGACCAGTATAAAGCCGAGCTGACTCTACGGGACTGTGAGACTACTTGAATTAGTATGGCGCTTACACTACCCAACAAGGTTTCTTGTCATCCTTCATCTTCTTGTTGCAGCAGCACGGACACTACACAACACAACGCAGACAAAGTGCGCTAACAACAAGACTTTGGTCAAGGACCAACAGGGAAAACACCTCCCACGGCTCTCACTAAATCCTTGGTGTTTCGAGTCAGATCTGTGCGCATGGCTTGTTGGTTTTGACTAAATCCTTGCTGTTTCTAGTTGTAGCGAGGAAGGCGGGACGAGAGCCGTGGGGCAGGAAGGCGGGGCCGGTGACGTGAGTGATAATGAGTATCAGCTGTACGCGCACCGGTCCCGCATGCCTCAGGGGGGAGCTCAGGAGCATAAGAGGACGAGCGACAGGACTGCCGACGAGAGGGGACCGGGCCCGGAAATGTTAAGTTTTGTGTTTATGTTTGTGTGGCCGGCAGCCCCTCACGGACGACTGCCGGCCACACAAACATAAACACAAAACTTAACCCTTTTACTTCCATATTATTGTTATTTTTGATTAAAGTTTATTGTTAAATGTTCGCCAGTTCCCGCCTCCTTCCTTTCCGTTTTATTGAGCATTGCTACATTGGTGCCGAAACCCGGGAGGAAGGAGGGACATGCTGTCGAAGAGCCCTCGCCGCCGAGCGGCCTCGCGGTGCTGAGGAGTTCGGGCAGTGCGGACGAGGGACGTCCGCCAGCGGCTGCCCGAGGCAGTGGTGCTGGAGCGAGAGGAATCGTTGGGGACGGAGAGCTTGTGGCCATGCTCCTGGGACGAGGTGGGATGGCGGCCATAGAGGGAGCGGAGGAGTTGTCGCCGTTGGCCGTGAGCCGGAATCCTGTTACCAACAGCCATGATGGTGAGGAACAGGAAGCGGGGAACTCGTTGCCGGCTGCCCTCAGCCAGAAGCCATCGCCGGCCGCCAGGAGGCGGAGGAGGATCGGGCCGTCCACCGAACGTCCTGCACCACAATGTAGCACCACGAGGAAGAGTCTCTCGGCTGGGCTGAGGACCGAACGACAGCGTGTCGGGGAACCGGACAATTTTTTTCCTCTCTCCCCTCTCTCGTCCCTGTTGCTCGTGGTGCTCCCGGCTCCGTTCTCTCGTCTCGTCGGTGCGTACCCCCAGGTGCTGGGACTCTCAAGGGGGGGGTCGGTGGTTGGTCAAGGGTGGGGCGATGGGGATATGTAGCGAGGAAGGCGGGATGAGAGCCGTGGGGCAGGAAGGCGGGGCCGGTGGCGTGAGTGATAATGAGTATCAGCTGTTCGCGCACCGGTCCCGCATGCCTCAGGGGGAGCTCGGGAGCATAAGAGGACGAGCGACGGGACTGCCGACGAGAGAGGAACGGGCCCAAAAATGTTAAGTTTTGTGTTTATGTTTGTGTGGCCGGCCTTTTACTTCCGTATTATTGTTTGTTTATTTTTGATTAAAGTTTATTGTTAAATGTTCGCCGGTTCCCGCCTCCTTCCTTCCCGTTTTATTGAGCTTTGCTACACTAGTCTTATGAAACCTTTACCCTAACCCACACCCTAACCTAACCCTAACTATCTAAACTACCTACAATTCTTAAACTTGCCAAAAAACACGGCCTCGTGATGACGTCAGACTCGAAACACCAAGGATTTAGTGAGAGCCCACCTTCCCACATCGTGAACACTTCTAGTTTGATGGTGGATGGCAAATGAGTTGGTGCGTTTACGCCATCCACTGGAATGGAGCGTGAAACATTGAAGTGTTTTTAACACAGACTTGTTACGTTAGGATAGTTTAAAATAGCTTTATGTCTGTTATACTAGCCATTTAACATGCTCTGTAATGTTAATGAATACATGCCAGCAGTTTTTAATTCCTCCACGCAATAATTTGACGCAAACCTTCTGCGCTGTGATTGGCTGGATTAGTTCCACAGCGTCACGCACAACGAGATCACTTCACGATAATATCAAACAGGTTTGAAAATATCGTAGCGTCTGGGATAGCTCGAGACAGGTCCAGATCACGTTGCACACCTGCTTATACTTAATGAGCTTCAGCGACCGAAACGAGCACCAATTGGGTCGCGATCCGGAGGTTTTGTCGCAGACCTTAGAAATCTAGCAAAATCCAGCCAAAAATCATGTAGTGTGAGCTTGCCATTGTGTTGAGAAATGGTGCTTACAAAAAGTATTCAGATCCATTTTACCAAAGGGAAGTTTTAGCTAGGAAGACTTTTAAAATGGGCCACAGGAAATGTCCCCTGGTTGCATCACATGGAGATTTTAGCCCTCCACCGTCAATTTCTGAAACGTTTTCCCAAATGCGTTGCGGTACGATGTGTAGACACCGAATTCTCAGTTTTATATCTTGAGAAGTTGTCACCGTGCACCTTTTTATGAAGCTAAGGCTGTAGCGCTTCCGAATCACAAATGCAAAGGCACTTGAAAAGCAAGACAGATTGTTTAGAAACCTGTCTCCAGGATCATTCCCTGTCTGCTTCAGTAACGTTCTTTTATATCCGCGAAAAGCGTCTTTTGTATCAACAGCCGTTCTCCATATTAATGAGAACACGCTCGCACATTAGCCGAGCATTAATACATGCTGTCATGTTCTGGCGGCTGCTGCAGTCACTCTCTAATTTACATCCCAAGCACAGCTGAGACAGTTCCTAGCCGTTGGAGGTGTGGCTCCGTTGTAGCGCTGTCCTCAACTGAACCCTATTACCCCCGATGAATTCTACAACCGAGCCGGTCACACACACACACACACGTATGCACAATTTCACCCAGCCTTGGTCTTTGTGGCCTTTGTGACGGAATGTCTTGCTCTTGCGGATGAGCCTACAAGATTAATGGCCTATAATATCATTCCTGAAGAAGAAGGAGATTTGAAAATAGTCCTTCGGAGGGAAGAACGACTGTGGAATGAATATAAGTGGTGGGGGCACAAACTTCAAACATGGCAGTAGTCAAGCAGAGAAAAACAGAGAGCAGAATGTGAATGACTTTAGGAGATGCAAACTGCCATCTTGCTTTGTTTATCTGTAGATTGAAGCTCTTTCTTCTTTTTTCATTTTTTTTATTCCCCGCTCTGTATGTCTTTAATATAACGTGTTTGTTGAGTTCAGATTTTTGTTCAAAATCCTGATGCTTGATGCTATGATGAATTAGCTCCTATAGATAGCTCCTATAGATAACTATAGATAAGACATTAAACACACTCCCATCTGCCTTTATGAAGCGTCAGACAGAAGACAGTCAGTTAAGTCTCTTTGGGCTTTATGTAGAAATGCTGGTGAACCAAGGGAGTTGTTTTCGTACTGTTTCTAGAAAGAAACATATTGCCAATGCATTTGAAGCTTATCTGTAAGAAAGTGAAATGACATACCTTTTATGTATACTGTGCACATTGAGTTAAAGTAAAAGTATCAAAAGACAGAGAAATACAGAGTAATTGTAAAAGAGATATAAATAACAAGCGGTGGTGTGTGTTGTAGTGGATACAGTAGATCACTGGAACGGGCAGTTTATCATTGTTTGGCAAAATGTCAAATGCACTGTGTGTGTTGAAAGTCAGCTTTTCCCTGGTGTGTTTATTTTTGTGTATTCTGCTAAATAGTGTAGCTTTGTCTCAATTTTGGTTTGGGCGAATGGGGAGAAATGCAATGCTCAATATGACCGGTGAATTTTAGCTCAATTTAAAGGGATACAGCACCCAAAAATGGAAAATTTGTGTGAATTACTCAACCTCAAGTTGTAGAATATTGAACTTTTAATGGGATAAGCTAAAATAGCATGACATGTAAGAAAGATGATAATATTGTTTTTCAGAAAAACCTTGATGTAGTTTCAGCTTTTTTCTTTTTTCTCTCTTTTTTGTTTTCCTTTCCTTTTGGCATTACATATGTACTTACAGTGTTTGATCAGTGATTGTTTTTGAATTTGAAGAATTAAGTGCTGTTAAAACTCTCTTTCTCTTTATCTCTCTCTCTCACAGGTACATATCTCTCCCTAACGGGGTCCTGCAGATCTTAGGGGTCACTAAGGAAGATAAAGGCATGTACCGCTGTGTGGCCTTCAACACTGCCCGCAAGCGCTTTAGTCAAGATGCATCTCTCACAGTCAGCCCAGGTATAGCACAATTATCTCATTATACACGTCCTTTGCTTATTCGCCATTTATCCACATTACATAGGCTAATTCACCTCATGAGTCATTTGTGGCCGTGTTGACCTTTGAAAGTGCACGCTGGAAGAATTCATTGAGCGTTTTCTAGAGACTATAATGTCCTTCATTTAATTTTAAGGCTTCAGTTAAAAAAATGACTGAAAAGCATCATGCTGTACAAGTATAAAAAAGTGCATTTTATCCCATGGCTTCTAAAACCATGTAATAGCTTTGTGTAAAAAAACGACTTCAATTTGGGAAGAACTCTGAACTATTCTGTTAAAGTTTGACCATCTGCAGTGGCACTTTTAGTGGTGTGTTTGCCCTCTGCAGAGGTGGTCTGTGTTGCAGGCGGAATTGATTTCCTTCTGTCCTTAAGGCCACTGGGCTGATGAAATGGAGGGGGAGGATGGGGGGGGGAGTGGAGGCATGGGCAGGGATGGCGATAAAAAAAGAAAAAACGAAGAATGAGATGAGGAACAAAGAGAAGAAAGCTAGAGAGATAAAGAACTAAATCAAATGAAAGGGAGAGTGGGGCGACGCAGGAGACTAATCGGTAATGTTGTGAAGTCAGTCTCTGGCTTGTGTCCCCCGTACATACACCTCTCAAAGACAAATATCCCTCCTGACCTATAGTTGTTTTCATTATGCTCTTGTGTTAGCAGGTACAAGCAAGCCTGAATGATTTTCTGTGCGGTTGCATTTTGTCGCGCACGTCCAAGTCACGTTTCTAATTGTTCCACATTCATCTCACTGCTTTATTTCTTTCATCCCTCTTATTTATCTCTCTCGCTCAGTAAAGCTGTTTCTCTCCCTTTTCAAACTGCACACAGACAACTTCTTTTATGGAGGATGACGCAATGACTTAAATGGAAAGTCTTGCTATGGACGAGAGGGAGAGACAGATTAGACATAAAAAGAGATACATTAGTAGCAAAGCCCAGACAGATCCTCACAGTGATCGCCAGACACAAACATGTCTTCTGAGGGAAGAAAGAGTCTGTGCTGACTATGACACTATTTAAAGGTGTCATGAATTAAGACATCAATTTTAACCCAAGCTTTTGTTATGTAAGAGGGAATCGTATTCAAGCGAACATCATGTAAGTGTCAGAACTGAAAACGCCCTTGTTACTGAAATTACAACTGTTATTGACACCAGGCCCAGCGAACGCCAGGTCCTGGAATGCACCTATCTATGACATAGATAGGTTGAACACCACCTCCACGGAAGAATATCAACAACTACTTCTCTGGCCCCACCCACTGGTTCGCGCATGACAGTACTGAAGTAACACAAGTTGCGCGGAACCAGATAGAACGAGCAAGCAATAAACAAACATGCCGTTAAAGATTGCAAAATATTGTGCCATCCCTGGTTGTGGAAGAACACAGTCGCTGCATAACCTTCCTTCGGATTCCGATATTAGTAATGCGTGGTTGAAGTTTATTTTTAAAGACGTTCCAGCTCACGTGGGTAAAACATAGAGCGTTTTAGTCGCTTCATTTCACCGCAGATTCCTTCGTGAACAAGGCACAGGTCGACACTGGATTTGCGGAGAGACTAAAATTAAAAAGCAATCTTATGTGAGTAAAACATATTTGTACTATGCATCACTATTGCTTTGTTAGAGATCGCTTGATATGCCCTGATAGCTCTATTTGCACGGGATTAGTATTACCTGGGGATCTCTAGTCATTTGTAATAATTGCAGAGGTTGTTTGTGATCTTAATCCCTTGCGAATCGACCATGTCTGTAATTTGTAAAGTAAAAATCCCCTCACAAATTACCTACCATATTTTGACGAACACCAAGATCCTGTGATAATATTAGTCCCGTGCGAATCGGCATCTGTGTGATTTGGCAGCTCATATATCATTTTTCAAGGTTTTATTCACCGTTTGCGAATAATGGAGACTGTGTCGAAGTGTTTTGATATTATTTCGGGTGCTGGGTCATATCCATAAGTTACCGGGAGTCTCCCGTTTGTTTATTTATCATGGAAACTCTCGTAACATTTGAGACCCGTGATCGCAGTGATCTTCTGTCAGGTTCGCGATCACTGGTCTCAAATGCTGACAGGTATGGTCATATATCATTAAACACCATACAACTATAGGCCATACAAACTATACGCAAAGCCTTTCCATCACATCTGGGAAACAAGTCAGTAAATTTGAGTAAAATCACAGGCTTCACTTATCCCGTGCGAATCCGCCACATGAAATACAGATGTGGGGAGGTAATTTATAAATCACACGAGGTCCCCAGATAATACTAATCCCGTGCGAATAGGGCTGTGTAACCTAACGTTACGTCTCTAAACAAATTCACAGAAGGCTCCAACTACGCAAACTGCTATCCAATCATAGCAGTGGGCGTTTACTTCCAAGTCTTCAATGCGGCACGCCCAGTAAAACCGAGCGTTTGTCGAGCCGGTCTCAAAAACCAGGGTAGAAAATAGCTTATTACTTATTGAATTTGATGTTTTTGAATGTAAAAACTACTCGAACATCATAAGTAGACCTCATTCAACAGTAAAAAAGGCCAGTTCATGACACCTTTAAGTTAAGGCAGTGGCACACTTTTTCTTTCACTGCGGCTTTGAAAAACTCCCAGACCAATTTGGGAGAAATGTAAACATTTCCTGAAGTGTGTGAATGGGATCAAATGCAGGTGTTACTGAGGCAGTCATGCATCTGTCACACACAAATTTACTTTTGAACTGCTCAACCTAAAAAATAATTTTAATTTAGGGGTGAACTATCCCTTTAATAATATTTAAATATGTAGCTATTTTTAATATTTTTATGTAACCATGTTATCCATTGTACCAAAGGTCTTCTATTAAATTTATAATGCAGGGCCATTTTCATTTACAGTATGTACGAAAGCTGCAACTGAAAGGCCGGCTACTGTGTCTTAGAAACAATGATGAACAATCAGAGGCAAAATTTGTTTGTAACCTATTCTCTGCCAATATCATGTTTCTCTGTATGTCTGTCTTTTACTTTTACTGAGAATGAAAAACAGGTTCACCCAAAAATAAACATTCTGTCACTATTTACTCACCTTCGAGTTGTTCCAAATCTGTATACATTTATTTGTTCTGATGAACACAGAGAAAGATATTTGGAAGAATGCTTGTAACTAAACAGTTACAGTTACCAAGAACAATTGTAGTATAGTAAAAAAACATGGTTGTTGTAACATTTTAAAAAATGCATCCAAACCCGTATACATGCACAACATAATCTGTGTCTTTAATATTTCCACAGGTCTGTCTCAGGAGAGCGGGGTGGTGATTGTCGCTCCGCCACTGAACTCTACGGTGGTCATGGGTCGGCCGGCTGTGATGGAGTGCATGGCTCTGGGCGAGCCCAAACCCTTCGTTTCATGGAGCAGGCAAGGTAAGGCACAAACTGTATATACAGTATATATCAGACACACACATCCTTTTCTTCCTAGTTCTCAGATACTCAGTTGAATCTGTTATCCCTGTTACCTGTAGCAATCAGAGTTGGTGCTCAGATGGGGTGGTTTCAAATCAAAACTGCCTGTGAAGTTCTGATACAAAGACAAATAAGTGTGTACACAAAATGAGTTATTGTAATAATTGAAAATTCAATAATAATTTGTTGATAAAGTGACCCGAGCCCAACTCAGGTCTTGCTTGTTTGTTGATTGGGTAGTACATTTGAAGTACATTTAAACACCATAATCTATAAACAATCACTCAGAAAACATTTCATAATTTCTGTGGCTCCTGTCTGAACTTTGAGTTCTTACATCGAACACTCAAAGCAAAGCAAACCACACCACACAAATTCTGCCTTTTCGGTGATTTTCAATGTTTGCCTCATAGACACGTGGCTCTGCTGCAGCAGACGTCCCAATTACCCACCCACCCCTGCTACTCATTCAGATTCATAACGGATCTTATTTGGTCCTCTTTCCTCTCAAATTGACCCACAGGCTGTATAACTGAGAGAATTGTTCTCATTAGGTTTCATAAAAAATTAACAAGACACTATAAATTGTGTGAGGTGTCTTTTTCTTTGTTTGTGTGCTAATATGGCAGCTGCAGACTGTCAGTGTCTAGAAATCATTAATGCACACTATAGATCCCTCAGTGATGTACTCTACTGACCTCTGCTGGTTGCTGATGTACATTGCACACCTGTACGCTCCGTATTCTACATCTGTGTGAAACATTTAGCTTAACTGTTTAACATATCATAAGAGTCTTAGAGCAGCATGTAAGCTTTATCTTGATAAATATGATTGTACTTACAACAAGCATCTAATCTGTGCTTAGCTTTCAATTGTTTCTTCTATGGATAGTTGCTTCAAGAAATTGTCCATGTCTGGATATTTGCTCAGTGTTAACTGAATTAAATATTTTCTTTTTAAAAAAATGAATATTTTCCCTTAATTTTGCTCTCTTTTTACACACCCACTCCTCTGGGATGTATAGATGGGAAGCCTATAGATACAGATGTGGTTGTCCTGGCAACCAACCTAGTAATTCCTGACACCCGCAGTCACCATGCTGGAGTGTATGTGTGTCGTGCCAACAAACCCAAGACCAGAGATTTCGTCTCGGCTCCTGCTGAGCTTCGAGTACTAGGTAACTGCGTTTGTTTTTTAATGTAGTTGATCTTCCACATTCAGTCCGATATATTGTGGGGAATATTATTGTTATTATTATATTATTATTATATATATTGTGGACTGTTAGAAGTTGAAACAAACATTTTTCAAACACACTTTTTCAACATTTTATTGGGTAGCAGAATTTTTCTGTTAATTCATTTTTAGGTTTTTAATTAATTGTCATCCTTTAGCATGACTGTTTTCACCTGTTTTCATGGGTTATAAATGCCACTTATTGTCTCAGGTAAAATCAATAAGCTTTCAGGTGAAAAGAAATGGATGGTTGACCTACAGAGATCAAATAAAGGATTTATAAAATATATTTTATAGTACCACAGAAGCCACTGTTGTGGGGGGTGTATTTATGCAATATCCCCCCCCCCAGGTTAGATTAAGGCATCAAATTATGAGGTGTATGGTACAAAATGGACAAAACATTAAACTTTTCAAGTATTAAATTGGAAAAAATTACTAGCAAAGTGAAGTGAAAGTGACCTATTAGTCAGATATGGTGACCCATACCCGAAATGTGACCTCTGCATTTAACCCATCCAGAGAGTAGTGAACACACGCACAGCAAGTGGTGACCACACGTACACCCGGAGCAGTGGGCAGCTATCACTGCAGCGCCCGGGGAGCAAGTAGGGGTAAGGTGCCTTGGGAATCGAAAGGCTCTGGTCACGAGTCCGTAGTCAATGGTGACCAAGAACTGTTTGGTTACAAGCATTCGTCCAAATATCTTTCTCTGTGTTCATCAGAATAAAGACATTTATACAGATTTGAAACAACTTGAGGGTGAGTAAATGAATACACCATACTACAAAAGTTTTTTTTTTGTATAACAGTATACTTCAAATGGTTTTATGGGTGCTGCTGTGATGGTACTGTAATAATCTACCATGATATTCTTTGAAGTTCCTGACAGCACCATTGAGGTACTGTGGTACATGAGAGCTTGTGAGGATAATGTGATCATACACTGATCACACAGGAAATCAACCCACACTTGCTTTGGGTGAAGGGCTGAAACATGTCTCTCATCTATTAAACTCTTATTTTGTTTTCTTATGTTTAAAAAAATCTTCACACCATTTGTGTATTAGACATGATTCAGGCCTGCTGTACTGATAGTGCTCTGGGGTGTCTTGGGAATCAATTCCATCAAGTACCAATATGTTCTAGCCTAGTATCTGCTGCTGCCAGGTGGTTGAAACATAAACAGACATTTTAACAATAAAAATGTATAAGTAAATAAAATATTGTGATGTGTTATGTGGAGGTTCAAGATTAGAACAAAAGCCTGAGTGCTTTTATTACTCGCTTGAGGCGAGACACCAGTCTGCAGTATGCTTTGCAAAAACATGATGCTATAAAATAAAACATATGTTGTTTACAAAATGTTATTCTTTGTTGTGTTATACATTCGTTTGTTAATTAGAATTCAGAATTCTCACAGTGATTTTAGTCTCTCTGTTCAACTCAATATGGCTTTATTTGCAAGCCTGTAAACAATGGTGTAAGCAATATTGTCTCTCTCTTATTTCTTTCACCAGCTCCGCCAGTCATCCTCCAGCCTCCAGAGGCAGTGTCTCTGTCCCGGGGAAATACTGCTCGCTTTGTGTGTAACAGTTCTGGTGATCCTCCCCCCGCCCTGCGCTGGTTGAAGAATGGAGAGGCGGTCCAGTCTAATGCCCGAGTTAAGGCTCAGAACCCTGGAGTTCTGCTGATCAACCAGCTGCGGCTGGATGATGCAGGATACTACCAATGTATTGCTGCCAACAGCCTGGGTACAGCCTGCGCCACTGCCAAGCTCTCCGTCATTGTGAGGGAGGGGTTGCCCAGCCCTCCACGCCACGTGGTGGCCATGCCCCACTCTAGCACAGCCGCGCTGCTCACCTGGGAACCACCTGAACACAACAGCGACCAGATAATCGGCTTCTCTGTGCATTACCAACGCACGGCAGGTAAGAGCCGGGTGTATGTGTATTGTGTAATACAGTTTTGTAAAATAATTGCCCACACCAAGATTTCCCCTCTTTTACTTTTTTAACAGTAGGCTAAGTGAGTCCCTGTTTGACCTGCAGTTTGTCTCATGAGTGCAGTTAGTTTAAGTGGATCGGTCCATAGAGAAAAATCCTGTTGTTAGTTAAAGTATTTCTGAGCTTTATATTATCCCAAAAGATGCTCTTTTGTTTTTAAAATACTAATTTACGTTTTTACATACCCCAACTAGACTAGGGCTATTGTCACACTTTTACCTTCAGTAAATAGTATACTAGGTTTGTATTTGAAAGTGAGTTTCTGTGTAAGTCTACTGTAAGGCCAAAAAAGCTGCTCAGGAAAAAGTTAATTTATTACACACGGCAAGCTGACCTTTTGTGATAACATGTCCCAATGTCGGTATTCTGTCAGAAAAATAAATTATGGTATTTGTAACTTTATTAAAACAAAGTGTACAGAATAATAATAGCCCCTGCCTCCACGTATGTATTTGTGTGTTTGCGTACAGGCTCAGATAACATGGAGTATCAGTTTGCGGTGAATAATGACACAACAGAGCTCCATGTAAAGGAGCTGCTCCCTCACACAGCCTACACTTTCTATGTCGTGGCCTATTCGCCCATGGGGGCCAGCCGCCCGTCACAGACCGTTACCATAGAGATGCTAGAGGATGGTGAGTATTGATTTGGTTAGTCAGGAATGTAGCGTACACATTTAAACCAGATTTAAGGGATAGTTCACCCAAAAATAAAAATTCTGTCTTGATTTACTCACCCTCAAGTTGTTACCTGTTTAAATGTCTTTGTTCTGCTAAATGTCTTTGTTCTGCTGAACACAAAAGAAGATATTTGGAAGAATGTGGGGCAACATTGACTACCATAGCAGTTTTTTTCCCTACAATGAGTCAATAGCGCCTCAGAACTTTTTTTCAAATATCTTTGTGTTCAGCAGAACAACAAACTTTATACAAGTTTGGAACAACTGGGTGAGTAAACAATGACAGATTATTTGTGTACAACAAATACACTACACTACCTGTCAAAAGTTTTATTTTTAGACTTATTCATATTTTTTTTACATTTTAGAAAAATAGTAAGATCATAAAAACTGTACTGTAGAATAACACAAAGGGAACTATGAGGATTAGGTTGAAACAACAACAAAAAAAACTTGACATGATGTATCATCTTCAATGTAGTCAGATTTTGCCTAAAATTTGCAGAAGTGTTCTCTTGCCATTTTCTCAAGCAGCTTCTTGGGGTTTCACCCCAAAAAGCCTTTTTAACAATATTAAAGGAGTTTCCATCTATTCTGTGCTTTTACTGACTTCTCTTTTTTCATTATTTAGCCATCCATTTCAAAGTAAGTTTTTATTTAAAAAAAAAGTATACGTTTATTATGAAAAGTTTATATTTGTACAATTATATTTTTGTCTATAAAATTAATTTCAGACATTTAAGCATACACCTTCAGATGAAACCCTTTTCAAGACAGTGAGAAACATTTCATTCAAGTGTCCAAACTTAACTTCTGGTCTCTGTATGGTTATAATATAACATTTTATTTTATATTTAATTTATATGAATATTAATTTAAATTAATATTTTATTGTATATTAATTGTATTGAGTTAAATTAAAACTACTCAAAAGTTATAGATTCTGGTCTACCGGAAGTTTGGGCCACATAACGTTGTTTTGTTTATGTTGTTGTCGCTGAAACTGAGTCTATAAGGATGTGCAGTGATTTTTTTGTGACCCATGCCGGTCTGTGAAATCGAGGCTTGTCTCAAAATCTAACTTTGAGAAAAGGAGCATTGAAACGTAATTTGAACCATTCATTTAACTGATTTCAATCAATTACATTAGTCAGTCAATATTAAAGATATAAAGGTTATATTTTTATGTTTTTAAATTTTTTATGTAAAAAAAAACCCCAGTAAATTACAAAAAATGACTAGCTGGGTTTTTCACAGACTGGGTGAAATATGCAGTACAGTCGGTAAAATACTGTATCCCACAATGCATTATGTTTAACTAAACCTTCCATTACCAGTGTGAGGAAGTAAAATAAGTTGTGTTTTTAAGTACTACTGTATATGGGAGCAGCAAAGATGTGAATGGTGGTGCATTTGTATAAATGTGTTAAATTAAAATAAATGAAACTATTTTTAGTGCACCTTAACCAATTGCAAAAATATTTTTCATAAAGTATCAAAAAAGCTCCTCCCCAGATTCCCATCATTGTTTGTGCTAGTAATACTATGTTTAGCCACTCAAACAAATAGACTGTAATTCTATTTGTGTGTGTATATACTGTGTGTCTTCTTCAGTGCCCAGTGCTTCTCCCCAATTATCCCTGCTCAGCACATCTCCCACTGATATCAGAGTGATGTGGCTGCCCCTCTCGTCTCAGCTCAGCCGCGGAGCCATCACGCACTATCGCATTGACTACAGGCCACTGGATCAGGGTGAGACGGCTCCACCTGCCGTGATGTTAACATCTATAAGGGATGTGTGTGTGCGAGAGAGATTGGACAAACGTGTTAATCCTCCACCTGAACTACAAGTGATGCGTAAAGAGGGATTTTGCTCGTGGCATTTGTGTGTGCTTAAGTGTGTGTGTGTGTTTATCGATGAATGTATGTCGGTTGCCGAGTCGGCATTTGAATGCCTTTATCTGTTGGCACGAGCAGGGAGGCAGGTTTGTCTGGGGGATTTTGAGCTGAATGAGAGACATGGCTGCTTGCTTCTGCTCTGTTAGAGCCCTGAATGTTTAATGAGCAGTTTTAAAAGTGGAACAAAAGGCCGATTCGCTCTGACGGGCTGTGACACAAAAAGAGAGAGAGAATCAAACTCGATTCGGATTCGCATTGTTCATATTTATCAGCCATCTGCAGATAGGATTTCCAATGGCTTGTGTGGTTTTTCTGACGTGTGTGTGCGTGTCTCGCAGCGGATCACATGAACTATGTAGAAGTGGGTGGGAACGAAACACAGGTGACCCTGAGGGACCTCAAACCAAATCAAACATACCAGCTGCGGATAGCTGCGGGCACACGAGCTGGGTTCAGTCAGCCTTCTGAGTGGGCTACACACCACACGCCAAACCTTACTCAGGGTAACTAAAAACATTGTTTTTATATATAAATAATAATAATGTCTACTAAAATAAAGAAAAATACAATAATGCATATCCACATAAATTAGCATACAAAAGTTTGTAGGGTTATACTCATAGATTCCCTCTGTTGTCTTTCCCAGTGCTCTTTGCTCCCGCTGAGCTCAAAGTGAGAGCCAAAATGCATTCCCTCCACATCACATGGCAGCCACCACCCAATCACACTCAGATCACCGGCTACAAGCTTTCCTGGCGGGAGGTGGACGGAGATGAGCCGACCAATGAGGAGAACCCTGTGATCAATGAGAGAATCCAGACGGGTCAACAGATTAAACTGAAGAAGAGAGTTAAACACTATGAGGTCATGGGCCTCTGTGAGTGATGAGAAATATCTTTTCAGATACACTTGTGCGCACACACAACTGATTGCAACTAAAGTGCTTATGTAACGGACAGTTTGCCAAAGCAGCTCAAGTGATGCCAGATGCAGAGTCTGCATCTGTGTAGCGGTTATTGGCCTGATAGCCGATGAGTGATTCTCTGTTGATGTCAGCAATTACGACAATTTAAAAAGAAACGGAAATCAGTTGCTCAATATATTGCCTTGTAGCCCAGAGCTTTACACATTTGGATGTCAGCGTCTAGTTCTATTAGTAATTTTTTTTTCTTGTTGTTAAAATCTATTTAAATGAAATAAAATCAATTTATCATTGTAACAGTGGGTAAAATAATTCATGCATGGTGCATCAACATGTCACAATACACACACTGTATAGAACACATAATAAACTCATCACTCACATGACTTACTCCTCAGGTTGAAATGACAGATGATGTGATGTTGTTTTTGTCGGATTGTTCCAGCTCCCGATCGGCTGTATGAGGTGAAGGTTTGGGCGTTTAATAAACAAGCTGAAGGTTACCCTGCTATCTGGAAGGGCAAAACTGAGAAGTTCACAGAGCGAGGTGCGTGTTGGTACGGGCGAGGAAATGAGAGAGATATAAGAATGAAACCCCTTTAATATCCCTCTCGTCTCCTCACCTAAAAATGAAAATTCAGTCGTCGTTTACTCACCCTCTTGTCTTTTCAAACCTGTATGGCTTTCTTTCTTCCGCAGAACACAAAAGATATTTTGAAGAAAGTTGGTAACTGCACAGCGCTTGCACCCATTCACTTCTATTGTATGGACACAAAACTAATGGAAGTGAATAGGTGCCACGTAACAGCATTTTTCAAAATATCTTCTTTTGTGTTCTGCGGAAGAAAGAAAGCCATACGGGTTCGAAATTAAGAGAGGGTGAGTAAATGTTGAATTTTCCTTTTTCTAAGCATTTCGTGCATGTGGTGTTCTTAGTGCGGACTCCCAACTCTCTGCCGCCGTTGCCACCCATCAGCGTCAGAGCTCGTGCGAACAGTTCCACCTCCATCTGGCTTCGCTGGGAGAAGCCGCGCTTTAGCAACGTGCGCATCATCAACTACACTATACGCTGCAGCCCAGCAGGAATACGCAATGCATCGCTGGTCTCATACTATATCAGGTGCCGTACATACAGTACACACAAACCATATGCTCATGTATGCACAGATTATGTCAAAGTGATGGCGCCATTCTGTTCTCTCGCATGCTCACTTGTTCTCCCTCTGTCACTTACTCATGATGCTCTAAGTAAATTATAGGGAATTAATATCATGTTGCATCATGTGTGAGAGAACTGATGCTTTACAAGTTAGAGTGCATTAATTCTTGTCTTTATTCATTTACCAGTGATAGAAATATGGGTTTAAGAAATTGACTCCTCCTGTTAAAATCCTCCTCATAAACCATTTCCTCACTGTGTTCAGCTCTTTTCAGGAGATTTTACTGGCATCACTGAAGCCTTTCACCATCTATGAAATGGCTGTGCAGTCTAATGGAGTTGATGTAAGTGGGCCTTTCAGCAGCACCGTGGAGGAGTCCACACTTCCAGACAGTGAGTACAACTGCTTTCAGTCCTGTCATGAAAGTGAGGAAATCCACATAATGTAGTGTAGTGTCTGCTAATGTGTGACAGTGAGCTTTGAATAAATCTCAAATAAATTGGAGCATAAACCCAAGCATGAGCGTCTAGCCCTCTATGTGGGAGTTAATCAATGAATGTGTATTTGTGTCTATTTATTGTGTGAGTGTATGACAGTGAGGTCAGTGTGAGTCTGTGTGTTTGTGTTAGGTTAACAGCTAGGGGATTAATAGCGAGAGGTGTAAGGAGATAATTGGCTTTAATTAAAAGCCCAGATGGAATTGCCCCTCGTGTTGGCCAAGGGTTTTCAGTTTGTCAGTCAGTCTGGCCAAGTGATGGCAGGGAGGGGCATATTGTGTTGAGACAACATACTTTGTAGGATTTCTGTGAATTAAAATGCTCAAACCAGAAGCAATAGTACCCAACAAATAGAGATAGGATGGCTCTTCATAAAACATAATTCTTATATTTAATGGTCACATGCCCATTCGTGAGATCTATGGACTGGATGTGACGATTCTGAAAGCACCGCCATGACTATGAATAAATGCTTTTCGCCCATATCATAGATACATCATTTTTTCAATACATATTTTTTGTACAAAACAAATAGCACATGAATGTGATTTAACTGAGATAAATAACATTTTAACCATATGCTGTCCATGTTACTTGTAACTGGGTAAACATATGTAAGTATTTGTACATATTTTTATGGCTAGACCCGCAAACATTGGTTGAGTAGCAAAAACATTTTATTATCACTTATCCCTTAGGTCTTCGGTGTGTGATAATGTGTAGCAGTATAAATGTGTTTTTATCTCAGAACCATCATCTCCTCCTGTGGACATGCAGTTAAGTGAGCTGGACTCATCCTCTGTTTTGGTTAGCTGGCGCCCTCCACTGGAGCCAAATGGTATCATTTTGACTTACTGGATCCTCTACACTGGCAACATTAGTCATCCAGAGCACCTGTGGATAAATGCCACACACAAGGGTAAATCTACAAACACACACAAACAAAGAGCATGTGTTGTTGCATGCACATGAAGATAGCTTTCGTCTATTATGAATCACTTCTGGTCTCATCCTCCTCCTTCTCAGGCTCCCTCATCAGCGCAGAGGTCCAGGGCCTGAAGAGTGGCACACGTTACTATTTTAAGATGGGGGCCTGCACTGAAATAGGGGTTGGACCGTTTTCTCTTGTGAAGGATGTCTATACTCCTCCAAAGAAATACGGTGTGTATGAGTGTAATAGTTTTGATTCATTATTCATTTTTTATCCATAATAATTTTTTTATAGCAATTCTATTTTAATTTTGTATTGCATTGTGTTGTGTTTTAGGGTTAACAAACATTTATTAGATATTGTCCTGACAGAATATGATCAGTACTTTGTGATGACTGACAATACAGACTGATATAATGCAGCAACAAAATGCTGTAAAAGAACAGTATTACAATTTTGTGAAATAACAGAAGAAAGAAAATAGATATCAACATGTTAGAATATATCACGTGTACATGTATAAACATGAAAAGTGACCCGCATCAGCATCACTGCCATCTGCATTGAATTACTTGTATAATATTTTCTGTTGCTTTACCAGTCATCTTTAAAATGAAAATAAACTTTCTGTGAATCTACATGAGGCATCGCAGGTGTGTGTGTGTGTGTGTAAAGACTGCCATCTGCCTCTGGCCATCACTGACACTCAATTAATGGCACTCCCACTGGGAGTGTGAAGCGATTCAGTCCAGCCTCACACACACGGTGTCTGTGGGGAGTTGGACTCAGATCTATATGCACCACCAAGAACATTTCATTATTATTGTATCATTATTCTTTTAGATTATAATGAATATTTTATTATTATAGATCAGTGTGATTTATACAGAATTACTGTAAGCATTAATTATGTATAATTACTAGATGACTTATTTCTACATATCTATCATTCTCTTTCCTGTCTCTCTATCTCCTGTAGAGCTGGATATCCATTCTGTGACTGGTATCATCGTTGGGGTGTGTCTTGGTCTTCTCTGCATCCTGTGCTGCATGTGTGTCAGTTTCCGCAATGGGAAAACAAGGTAAAGTACAAGGCTGCTCATCTTCAGACTGCTGCTTTAAGCAGCTTCATTGGTAGCAGCGTAGTTATGATTCTCGCTCGCCATATAGACGATGAATTATTAAAGGACCCTAAAGACAGAACAATACTGCAACAATTACAGCTCAGGCAGAAAAGACTTTTCCCACATTCAACGCTTAATAGGCCACAATGAACGAAGCCTTTGATGCCTTCTCCAATGTATTCAAATGATAAAAGTTTCAAGGACCTTTTGGATGTCGCTTTAATCTAGAATGAGACACGGGTGAATAACAAAGTTCAGTCGCACAGTGTGCGAGCGTGTGCGCGTCTGTCTGTAGCAGATGTGGCGTATTGAGAGTCATGGCTGAATGCTCTCGTTCTATTAGACTTGATGAACAGCGAAAGAAGCCGATTAAGGCTGGGGTTTTTCACCTTCTTTTGAGAGTTATGGTCAACTACAGCGATTGCTGGTAACAGAATGAATGAGGACACGTAGATCTGTTATAGACACGTGACCTTTTCATTTTAAGCCTTTAACGTAAGGAGGAGAGATCCGACAGGCTGTGTGAAGATGGGTTAATATTAACTCATTGGACTCTTGATTTGGGGAGTTTAGAGTGGCGACACCGGCTGTGAACTGAAGAGACTGGGATTGTTACAGAAGATGACTCGTTCTTTTATACCATGTAAATCTATGTGTATGGATTGTCACGTTTTAGAATTAAACATTTTATCATGTTTATTCCTATTTTGTATGAAGATTTATACGTTTATAAATAATAAACTATAATCATTATTAATAAGCAAAAATAATGTACACTATCGTTCAAAAGTTTTGAAACATTGAAATGTTTCTCGTGATCTTTAATCTGAAGTGATGCTTAAATGTTTAAACTTACTTTTGTAGACAAAAGTGTATTTATGCTAACATACGGATTTCTTTTAGTAGAAAACTACAGTTTTAAATTCTTTTTTTATGACCGAATAATCAAGAAAAGGTGGCCAATAATAGCCCATGATAGAAGGAAGCTCCTTCAATATTGTTTACCTTAAAGAGTACATTTTGACTAATTTTTGGCAAAGAGTTGCTATTTTTAAAATGCTAAAATATAAGAGAAATGTGAAAACAGATATTAAGTGTTTCAAAACTTTTAAAAGGTAGTGTGTATTTAAAATATTGTATTATAAACATTCATGGATATGTATTTCATTCGTATTTTGGGGGAAATATAAATAATTTGTCTTATTTTTAGCCATATTTTAGATGTTGCACAAAAGCCATTCATGTGACCGAGTTCGGCTTGTATGCTTTCCCGACTCCTGTTCCCCTCTCTTTCTCTCTGTATGATTTCTGTATGTATGATTGTCCCTTACTGGCCCCTAAAACACAAAAAAAGCCAAAAAATTTACTTTAAAATGCAAATGTAGACAGATTAGTGCTCAGAATAAACAGAAAAAGCATGTACAGTAATCATCTTTTTATTTGTTAAAATTAGGGATGTGTCTGGGGTACTGGACTCCAGTTCTTTGACTCCTCAGTACAGGAGAGGTACCCGGCCGGTGCCTACTACCACACCTAACTGCAGCGACTGCCATGAGCTGGAAACACTCATGCCCCCTTGTACACAAGACCACACCAGACCCCTCACAGAGCCCAGCGAGGAGCAGAGTCTCATGGGTAATGCGGGAGTGGCTGATGATGGCCCTCCAGAGTCCAAGGTGAAGCGTTAAATATAGAGATATAGTCAAATGTGCTAGTATCTAATGTATATTATTGATTGTGTGACTGTTTTGTTTTTAGGTAGGACTCCTTGTTGGCCCTGAAATGATATCTCTATTAACCATAATTTAGAGGATGGGGTTAAAGAGTAGGATTAGGGCCATGGTTAGGGACAGTTGCCTTATCAAGAATGTGGGTGCAATTCAGACAGTTTTGGTTAGATACAACTTTGTGCGTGAGGAAATAAATAAAAAATGGCCTACATTTGTTTGTAATTTATTTCGGTTAAGCAGTTTTTTAGAATTCACATTTTATATGCCAAAGCTGTGTCTGGTGTGTTGGTTGTGGGTGTGCAGCGCCCATTGAAGCTTGCGGGAAAATGCCATCGATGTTTCTTAAGAAGTTTTTGTCTTTATCCAACTCAGCCAGCCTGGAATGGATCAGTTAGTCGGAACTGGGCCAACCGGATCACAAGGTATAGAGATACTATAACTGAGTATTCTTCTGCTCTCATCAATGGAGCTCTAGAGGCACCAGCATCAGAGAATAGTAAGGTGAGTTAAACACATTCATGTGTGAGAGACTGAAGTATAGAGAACATAACAGATTTAGCATCTTTGTCTTGCGAAAATACTTATTATCCTTCAACATCTGCTGGTGTGTGGGGGGGATGGAGATAGATCGTGCCTCGTGCACAGGAAATATAGAGAGAAAGTAATTACCATTAAGCAGTCAGTGGGGATGACACACAGCTAATTAGTATGTGACACTTAAGATGAAAGGCTGAAGCGTGCATACTATTTACCAATTACTGTCCTTCTCGAAGGTCTCCAGCTATAAGAGCAGCGGAAATAAAAAGACACCTTTTTCTGTCTTGCATCTTTACCTCATACACTGATTTATTTAAAAAACGTTTTTGTTCCTGTTCTTATAATTCAGGTCCTACTTGCAACAGAACATGAGCAACTATAGTAAATAAGCACCTTAGGAGCACTTAAGGAGACATATGAGCATCTTAGTGCTGTAAAGTTTGTGAACTTTCCCTTTCGTTTGCCATCCCTACAATATCCAAAAATATAATATAAATAATGTGTATAAAATAATATAATAAAGATGTATTTTTAAGATACAGGGCAATGAGGGCAATAAGAATACATAAAATATGTTGATAATATTAATAATAATTATTTCTGTTTTTACGTTAAAATGAAGAAATAGAAATATGTAATATATGTAGGCCTGCCTACAACCTCAAAGGATACACAGTGTAAATGATGATAAATCTTTTAACAAGTGAAAAATACAGCTGCACTTTTGAAAAACTTTTTTTTGAAAAATTACCGAAATACTCTGTTGCACAGTATTTATAATTTTTTCAGTTCACGTGACACTACTGTGTCTGTTATCTTGTGCAGTGTTGGGTAAGTTACTCTGAAAAAGTAATTCGTTACTAGTTACTAATTACATATTCAATAGTGTAATTAGATTACTGTACAAATTACTCTCTCCAAAAAGTATTTAGTTACTTATTACTAATTACTTTCTATATCCTACATCAACCTTGATTAGTTAAGTGATGCAAGGATAGATATAAAACGGCTCTTTTAATTCATTCAAATAAATAATATAAACTACATAAAGTACTCTTATTTACTGACCAAAGTATTACAAATGTGAGAATTATACATTAAAGCATTCGTTTTAAAGTTAGACTTTGAATTTTGATGTTAATTCCACTATTGCACACACATATATTACACAAAGTATTTAGTTTAATTACATCAAAAGTAACTGTAATTAAATTACAGAAAAATAAGAGTAATCCCTTACTTTACTTTTCAAGTGAAAAGTAATTAAATTACAGTAACTAATTACTTAGTAACTAGTTACACCCAACACTGATCTTGTGATATACTGTATTTGCAGGGCGGTCATGAGGAGAGACTCTGTTCCATCAGCAAGAACCAGGTGGAGGCTGAAGTGATTGTGCATTCGCAGCTGTCCAACACAGCAGTTGAACAGGATCCACAAAGTGACATGGAGCTCTGTCTTGATTCTCCATCTTCCCAGCACCCCTCTGCCGGAGAGCAGGCAACTCCATCATCCCCTCGCCAGCGGCATGCAACCCCCCCTCCTTCCTGTGCCCACAGTGAGGACAACCATGAAACTGAATCTCCATTTCCTCCCATCCCCAGCACTCACATCTCTGAGGTACTGTCCAATCACAATGGACCATTTGAGAGTGGGCTCAGCCAGCCAACAGTGGGCGTTGCCAAAAACCAAGGAGCAGGGCTTACTAATGGCTTCCACTCGCCAAAAGCCCTTCGCCTGAAGGCAGAAACTCTGGAGAACGGGGCCCACAGACTGTGCCAGGTGGGAAAGGTCCTGCCCACACCAGCTCTCCCCCCTTCCCCCTCGTCCTTTGCCAGTTCTGGTTTTGTCCAGTCTACCTCAGGGGCGCATAGCTATGTGTACCCCTAAACTGAAAGTAAGGGAATACATAAAAACAGCGGTCCTAATATTCTAGGATAGAAGAAGAGGAGACAAGGGAGGAGACTTCAACAGCACCTTCTCTGCTGGAGAAGTTTTTTTCTGGTAGCCACGAACGCCTCCTCTCACGGTTTTATTAAAACCTTTGGGTTCCATTATTTTATATGTATGTACATATACAGAATATTTTTTTAGCACTAGTATCCATGGATATGCGTTTTACGGCATATGGGTGGCACACTTTAATCTCTCATTGTCTGCATGTACAGAGCGATCTGACATGATATGTTTACATGCAACACGTTAAGTCGGAGTGTTTTTACTTCGAGGTGATGGATCCTGAGGCCAGCACCAGCGAGACCGTAGCGCTGGGATCAGCCGTGCCCGTGGAAACGGAGCAGAACTCATTCACGGTTGAGCGTAATAGATTGATTCGAGAATAGCACTATCAGTGCTAGCAGGTGTACACCCATTCTGTCAAAGAGAACCTATTACCCTGCCACAAAACACCACCTCCTGCTGTCTCAGGGTCGCCCACCCCCTCCCCGCTCCCAAACGCACATACACAGATCTGTGCTTTGGAAAGAATTCTTCCAAAAATACCACGTGGATATTGAACCTTAATACAATACGAATAAAACACATTCCCTGACTGGAACTTTAGTGTCTCAGGAGTCTAACATTCAAGGTGCGTTTATCAAGGTCCGTATGTACATACATACTACATGTACAAAAACACGTCGAAATGAAGAAAACAACAACAAACGGACTTGATGTACATTTTCGACTGTGTGAAATGTGTCCCGAGTGTACGCGGAAAAGAGATGTCGCGCTAATCCATGGTCCAAGTTTTTCTCAGTCAACAACACTACCTCATTTCTTCACAGGACTATTCTTTACGTGCTGTTTTAATGAGTTTCGTTAAGGAGGCGACTTGTTCAATCTGTTTTTAAGCCGTCGAATTCATAGCCTTTGATAATAGCAGAATCTACTGCCTTTCTCACTCGGTGTCTGTATTCTTGTGTAACGGTTACTGAAACTTGTCTGGGATTATTCGCTGGTGTGCAAGCATGCTGCCATCGGTTTATTCGGTCCTTACTGTTGTTGCTGTGGGGAAAATGTACCTTGTTCACTCGTCACGACAGTTTTGCAATATTTTAAACAGGATGGAAGGCTTACCACACAGTTTAACCAGAGACCTCAGCGTTTGTGTCCATGTGATGTACTCGTTGACTCTTTTCTCAGGGAACTCTTCGCAGGGAGTCTGAGAAAATTATGAAACGGTCAAACTAGGATAAAAGCCTCCATTTCTCAGACAGCTTTTGATCCGTATGGAATCATTCAATTTTTTTGTATCTTTTAGCCACGTGTCTGTTACCACATTGGGACTGTAAATAACTTGAATCCTCCATGCAAAAATCATATTTGTATTGCTGCTCAAAGCAGGGTCTGTATCTCTATCGGCTTCCTTTTTATGCATTTTATTTAAAGTTCCTTTTAAGAAAAACAAATATATATATATAATATGTTAATGTTATGTTTTTAAGCAAGCATTAAAAAAGGTTTAAATTCGCTGTCATCACATCAGGTCATTGACCGGACTGCCCGTGAGGCCACCACAGCTTTCACTGGCCACAGTTCTTAGTCATTGCCACAGTTCATGTGTTCGTCTCAAACATTAATCCAATAGCAACTTCACTGACTAGTGCTTAGGTGCTAGAGCAAGACTATGTTCTTTTCAATATGGTCTTTTAAACATTCCAGTTTTTGTATGTACAGCAGGCCAAACTCAGGGCTGTTCATGTCGAAAATGAAGATGAATGTCTACTACAGCTACTTTTAGCAACATAAGCATATCTCTCATAGCGTTAGTGTGGTTAGTCAACAAGTCATCCTTGCTATGTAGCTTCCTGTAGAGTCCCTGCTTAATACTGAGATTATGTACCCGTTTGTTAAACTTGTTGTAGAGTTAAACTGTAAAAATGGGATGGGAATAAATTTTCACTTGTGCAGTTGCCACAGATATGATGCTTGTGCGAGTTCTGTTCAGATATGTATAAGAAGAGTGAACATGGTTGTGCTGTCGTCTTAGCTTTGCTCGAGTCCAAGTACCTACAAAACGGCATCAGACTATAGACGGTTTCAAAGCAAGAACATAAACAAATGTTACTGCGCATGCACGCTTTTGTGGCCCAAATTTAACTTCCGGTAAACATCCGCAAAGAATAAAGTCCCTGTAGATTATTTCTGAAAACAAGCAAAAGAAATATAACAAGTAAATTACATTAGCTAGCTAGTGAAAAGTATGTCTAGCCAGTATTATTTTGGGTTACCAGTAGAAGAACCATTACTTGGCTAAACTTTAATGTGAAAGTTACACGACCCATTCAACAAATTGTTTATTTAATCAAATTAACCTACAATAAAGTGCAACAAATTGTTTATTATTATACAATAAAATATTCATGTAAAATAATTCATATAAATTAAATGAATTATAAATAGTTATATTATTAGCGACTAGCCAGACCGATCAACAAACACAGACCTAAGTTAACTTCGGGCCAGGCGCGTGCGTCCGATGAAACCGTCTATAGTGTTAAGGATAACACGCCTACAACATGTTCAGGGGAAATCTATTGACCTTAAATTTTTACTTTGGTCTGAAATGCAGATTTGAGAGGATTAGATGTCATTTTCGCTATGTTGTCACTCTGAAATGTGCACGCAAAGGCTACATGTTAAAAGATTTATTTGTTTTCATCGTCATGTGTTAGGCAGTACTAGTAGTGTATACCAACTGGATGAGTTCATTGTCGTCCCTGCTGAAGCAAACAATATAGACCAGCACTCATGTTAATCGAATGCTGGTTAGGTGCTGGTTAAGCTGGTGGACCAGCAATGCCTAGCTGGTGGTGCTGGTCAACCAGCTTGGCTTTTTTAGTAAAACTGGTTAACCAAAGAAATCTCGCTGGTTAGGTTAGTTAAGAAGCCAGGTGAAGACTCCAGCTTGCCAGCATCCAAAACACACCATGCTGGTCTTGCAGGGTTGTTTTACCTCATTTTGACAGGCAGGTTTCTATATTCAGGATGCCATTGTCAGAATGTGGAAAAGCAAAACATTTGAGTGTTAAGCATGTATGATATTTGTTGTTGAGATGGGTAATGTCAAAGAGTTTTTATATGCTAGGGTTGAGGCTGGTCAGAGAGGGCTCCTATGTCAAACCATACTTCTTAAAACAGACACGAGTATATCTGGTTGTATTCTTATGGTGCATAATCAGTGCTCATTGCTCAGGTGCCCTGTCTTTGTATAAAAACATTGCAGACAAATGCCAGCTGGCTCTGATGTTTCACAAGTGTGTAGAAACGCATAACCTGTGCTCCTGAAGGCTCCTTTAGTAACAGGGGACATGTTTCCTTTTTGTTTTCTTATGACTGTTTTTCTTTGGTCCTTTTGTGTAAATTATTTTTGTGTACTTTCAGCCAACCAGCAGAACTGTGCGTTTCTGATATTCTCAGCACACATACTGTAAACTCATCAGTGTAACACCAGCAGCAGTATGGTCTTTGATGTTTCTGACAGTCACAACAACAACATTAACCACGTATAATTACAACATGTGTTTGTCTGTGACATTTGTCTGAATGTCACAGGAAGACGTGTAAAGAGACAAGGAGAAGCATTCAGTAACCATTTAGTGTCCCATTATAAACTGCAAAAATCATGGATCTGTGAATCTCATTGTTACATATATGGCCATTCTCATGATACTTTATATGCAGAATATGTTAGAAAACCTTGTTTACCTGCCTAAATTGGACTTAATTCTTTTAACTGGAACCGTTTTCCCCTATGAATAACTGATGCAATGAAATTATATCTGATGACTGATCAAATGTAGATGCTCATATTCTATACATGAGCTGTGAAGGATGGAGTCTGTTGTCAGGTGGATGAATGCAGTGGATGATGATGATATTATAGTGTTTATTTTCCCCCTCAGTTACTGTCTCTGTGTGATTTGCAGCAAAAGTCTCTGCAAACCTGTACTATGTAAATAAACATATTAATAATAAAATGCTGACCCAGCCCAGAGTGCATGTCTCATAATTTATGTCAAAGCGGCTGTGTATTTTCCAGAAGAAAATGTTGAATTGTGTTTTGATGCATACACTATCAAAAGTGCAAGAGCTACTGTTTGTAACATTTGTGATCATATTGTGATATGTGGTAACAAATAGTGCACCCTAAAAAAGCAAGATTGCGTATAGACTCTCGAAATGATCAGAGCAATGTAAATGTGAGCCACAGTAAAATAATAGGCTGTCCGTGACCATTTACTGTCACATCTTGCATACTTAATGAACAGATCTCACCAATAGATGTCCCTCTATCACCGGCGTTGCACCTTTTCCATATATTCCTTCAATTTGACAGTTTCAAATAAGTGTTTATATTTTATGATATTCACATATAGTGTTTTAAGTATTAAAAACGCAAAAGTCGTTTTATTTATTTGTTCTGATTTTCAAGTATTTAAAATTAATGAAAGATAGAGACCATAAAAACGCACAAAAAACGTACAGTTAAATAAATTCAAAGGGAAAGACAATATTATTCTTGATAATGTTTTTGATGAAATTGTTGTTAAGACTCGCACCTCATTCCATCTATATTTCCCCCCTGAGTTTCGCAGTAGGCTAAATACATACAATCTTTGTTCGTGTTTGATAGTATTTCTTTGTTCAGCCATGAACAATTAATAATAAAACATATAGCTTTAGGTACTGAACGGAGTACGCCAGAGAAGAGAACCCCTTTCTATCTCTGTTTAGATATCGCGTCTTTTGTTCTTTTGAGAGAGGGAGAGAGAGAGAGAGAGAGAGCGAGAGGTGGTGTGCGCGCAGGAAGGTGGATGAACGCATTGCAAAGCGTGCGCTGGTCTCGAGGAGTAGAGACGGAGCAGAGCGCGAGATGCTTCTGACACATTCCTGAAAGATGTGCAAAATGGCGCAAGTGTGCCGGAGTCCAGAAAGCCAGCGACTGTAGTTTGGATAGAGAGGAGCAGACCGCTGCTTTCCCGTCTTGTTTTAGCTGTCGTCTTACCTTGCTTTTTATGTGTCTCGTCTAAATTTCAATTTAATTAAATGGCTTCCCGAAAGTGGTTCCCGCAAGCTACGCGTTTATTTGGAATACTCCTGCTCGCTTTTGTCGGTAAGTGTGGGATTTCCTCACGATACCGTGATCCCAGTGAATGGCCGTGAACTTGGCAACGTTTATTACTGTCGGCAGTAGCGATGCTTCTCTTTGTGATTGCACTGTGTTTAAAGCGGTAGTGATTTGAGTGGGTGAGCTGCCTGAAAGAATGAATTGAGTTTTTAACGCACTTGCTTGCTAGATATTAAGATTTTAAAGACAATGTTTCACTGTTATATTTTAACTTGACTTATGCCAAGAAATGGTAATCACGTGTATTGCTTGTTGGATGTGAAATTTGACATTGCAATGTTAATCACATTTGATTGAAATATGTCAATAAACGATATAAAGCAGAGCCGTTGGTTCTTTTATGCTATTGGGTGTCATTTATGCATTAGGCTAGTCATGGAGTGTGATCAGTAGAGTCAGGCAGGACTTGATATTGAAGTGTTACACTTTATTTCTGTGTATGTCCTTTATTTAGTCACAAGACATAGTTTCCATCTTTCCTGTTTGTTTGCCTCCGTCTGCTTTTTGGTCTTAAACCTTATTTTTCTATCATTTCTTTCATATAACATACAGTATACCGTAGGTATTGACAACACTGATAACTTAAAAATAGCAAAGATTGTTATTCAGGAAATTGAAATGCATCTAGCAGTTGCTCTGCTGCAGAAATATTTCCTAAACTACAAGCTCTTCTGGTTTCTACTCAACCCACTTTTGCGTCTATCATTCACAGACAGCAGGAGCTCAAATTGAGTCTTCTTTTTATTGTGTATCCATTGTAATACGTGTGGAAAAACTGAAGTCAGCTATTGTCTTGAAGATTGCATGTCCTTCTCTTACATTTCCTTGATTTCTTTGTTCCCATGTGATTGTCAGTTTGTGTGTGACTGCACGGCCTGTTTTGTTGGGATAGAGGTCAGCGTATAGATGCATGCTTACAGGAGCGTAACATTATTGTAATGGGGATAAATTTGCTTAGTATTCACAGAGCTCATTTCACTGCCAACTAAGTTCAATCATCATAAGCCAAACACGTACGTGTTGGGAGCTTGTGTTAGAATTATTGGCTTATGTTCGAGTTTGTCTTCCTCAGAAATATACTCATTATGAGTGCCATCTCAGAGCTGTCCATGAGGATGGCACTTGACAGAAAATGAAAGAGATTGAGTTGGGAAAGCGTGGATTAGGTTACTCAATTGAGAGTTATTGTGAGAATACATTTTATTTTTCACTTTAGGAGAATGAACGTAAGAATACATTTTGTCCTGTTGTCTAACGTATTTAATTCAGTCAAAAAGTGGAAGTACAGGAAAAGTAGTTATAAGTTCATCAATGTATTCGACAAAAGAACATCTTTTAGCTTTTCAGGGCAGCAAATGCTGCAAATATTTGAGTTGTATGATAGACTTTAAATCACACCATTTCAGTTGTCCTTGGTTTTTACTTAACTGTGCGAAAGCTGTTATTCTGTATCATAATACACATTTTTATGTGTGAAATTGTGTGTGTGTGTGTGTGTGTGTGTGTGTGTGTGTGTGTGTGTGTGTGTGTGTGTGTGTGTGAGACTATTGATTTAAAGTGATAGTTCACCCAAAAATAAATTTTCTGTCATTTACTCACCCTCTTGTCATTTCAAACCTGTATGACTTTCTTTCTTCTGCAGAACACTGTTATTCTGTTATTTTGTTCTGTTATATTTGGGTGAACTATCACTTTAAAGACCTCCAAGTGTGTGAGAAAATGCAGGACACTAATGAAAGTTATTTCTTACAATTATTTTGGACACGTTCTAATCTTGGGCTAAAGGACACACCCTTGCAGCCACATGCTTTGTGCATGTGAAGTTCAAATGGAAGGCTACGGATGATTGAATAATTTATATTGTTTGATGACTGTCAACTGTGAATATTCTGTGAAAATGTGCAAGTCTCTCACTGTAGGAATGAGTCTTTCCATTATGCATTGATGGAGCAATAAGAACTTTTAATGGAAGAATTCTTCACATATCCAACAGCTGGTCCAGTAAAAATGAAAAAAGTGACTGCTAAAAGAACAATCTGCTTTGATTTCAGAGGGATAATGGGTTTAAAGTCAATCTGCGGTGTTGATGTTAATTTTTCACCTATTTTCAGTACAAAAGATTGAATTCTGTAAATCTTAATTCAAGAAATCAGTTTTCCATCTGACAGCAGTGTTTGTTCAGTGCTTTGTCAAAGGAAGACATGCAGTTGGTGCCCAAGCCTGTCACACCAAAAGGCAGATATGGTTTAAGGAGGTAACAAAGATGTTTGAATGTGTATGGTTGATGTGGTTGTGTGTTAAAGGGATAGTTCACCTAAAAATGAAAATTCTGTCATCATTTACTCACCCTCTTGTCATTTCAAACCTGTATGAAGTTCTTTCTTCTGCAGAACACAAAAGATATTTTGAAGAATGTTGGTAACCGAACAATGGCAGCACCCATTGACTTGCATTGGTTTGGTGTCTGTACAATAAAATAAATGGGTACCATAAAGCCATACAAGTTTGAAATGACAAGAATTTTCATTGTTTGGGTCAAATTTAAAGGCTTAACTTCTTTCTTCCTTTTACCGTATAATCTGTCTAACAGCTAAAGCACAGCATGCTATCCTAAATATCTGTGCAATAAACTGGTAAGCGTATAGTTACTTGTTGAACGACTTGTTGTTTAGTCAACAATCATGATGACTAAATAGAGGGTGGAGATAAGAAGAGGCAAGTTTATTTATAGACCCCATTCATACACAACTGAAATTAAATGCACTTTACGCATGGAGGAGGAGAAGATGCGCATGTGCTGTAGGTTGTGTTTAAGTCATGCCAAATTATTTTAAACCCATATTTAAAGTGAAAGGCAAATGCTATTTAGCAGAACTATACTTAACTAATGAAACTGGCCTGTCTCTGGACTGTGTGTGCTTTAATTCAGTTCGGTTTGATATTTCACCAACTCAGGGTCAGGCTGCCAGGACTAAATGGTTGGCATTTAACACAGAGTTGGCGTTTTGATTACATTATAATCACATTTATATGATCCAGGGCAGGATACAGATCATGTTGCTATAGTTTACACTGGGATTGTGCAGAGGAAAAATGAATGTTGAAATATATATTGAATTATAACGCTCATGGGAATGATTCGGTTTCATTAAAGCATGTTCAATACATGACCTAACACCAAGCCTATACTATACAATTTAACAAGCTTTGCTAGATTGGAGTCATAGCGGTTAACCTGCCATTAATGATAAATTAAAGGATTTTGATTTGAAGGTGAAGCAAAATCCTTTTTAGTGCAGATCCGCTCAACAGATAAACTCTGAAATTAATCTAACTCACCTGATAGCATGCCATTCAAAAAAAACGAAATGCAATGTAGACGTATGAGTTGTGATTGTATGTTGTCTTGTAGCCCTACTTTTTCCTCTCTCAGTGTTTCATATCACAGAACACAACGTGACTGGTAAATGCGACATGTACCTTTCTCTATGTTTATGTCTTGTAGCAGTTTAAAATACTGTTTTGTGGCATGCGTATGGCCAATGAACATAAAATATTGTCACTAGTACAGTAGTTCCTGCTGGGTTACACTGTACTGTGAAAAGAATAGTTTTACTCAAAAATGAAATTTCTGTCATCATTTACTCACCCTCAAGTTGTTCCGAACTGTATAAATTACTTTGTTGTGCTGGACACAAAGAAAGATATTTGGAAGGATGTTAGCAACTGAGATTTCTGGGGCACCATTGACTAGAAAGAATGATTGTATAATTGTTTTGTTCTGTTGAACACAAAAGAAAACATTTCGAAGAATGTTGGAAAACAAACAGTTCTGGGGCACCTTTGACAACTATTTTAATGGTAGTCAATGGTGCTCCAGAAATCTCAGTTGCTAACATTCTTCCAACAATCTTTCTTTGTGTTCAACAGAACAAAGAAATTTATACAGGTTTGGAACAACTTGAGGTTGAGTAAATGATGACAGAATTTTCATTTTTGGGTGAACTATCCCTTGAAGTCAGAGCTAATTTAGTGTGCCTATAAAAGAACAAACAACATACAGATCAGTCCCCCTATAAGGTTTTCCGAAAACTAAAATCACTCCTGTGGTGCCCCTTATGACTGTGTTATATTTATGGTGCTTTGTTAAAATGAGTTTTGGGGTGAACAACTCTTTTTCAGGTGATAAATGTTGATAACTTTTTCTCTAGTTAAAGCTGACCTGGTGTGGCGTACGTGTAAACCCTTGTGTGAACACCACTCTGTACACTGCTGTGTATGTGCCTGCAGGCTCCAGGACTCACGCTCCAGGGGGCTGTAGCCCTGCTTAAACCCTAAACATCCCTCGAAAGAAGAGTCACTGCAAACAGTGTTAATGTGACTGCTGCTGTATACTTGTTCATGGTTTTTGTCCTCCTTTGTTTCTTTCTTTTAATATAGCTCTCACCTTTCTTTTCAACTCCATCTCGGTTTTCTGTTCTTGTCTTGCTTTGCTGTGTTTCTCCTGCTTTGATTGATGTATGATCTGAGTCAAGACTAGCTTCCTTTAAAGTTCTCTGATCGATAGCTCTATAGACTTCACTGCTTCTGATGTAGCCTTTGTTTCTCACTGGCTTTACTGAACATACAGTACGTGACCCTGGACCACAAAACCAAGGGTCAATTTTTTAAAATATATACATGTACATACATATAAATCTACATTTGAGATGTATACATCATCTGCAAGCAGAATAAATAAGCTTTCCATTGATTTATGATTATTTGGGATATGGCAATATTTGGCGAAGACACGACTCTTTAAAAATCTGGAATCTGAGGGTGCAAAAAAATCAAAATGTTGAGAAAATAGCCTATGAAGTTGTTAATCAGAGGTGCTGTAGCAAGCCGTTGCTAAGAAGAAACAGGTTTGTTTTAACTAGTGCTGTCAATCGATAAAAAAAATTAATCGGATTAATCACACATTTTTTCTGTGATTAATCACGATTAATCGTACATAACAATAATATTTTAAAATATACTTTTACATTTTAATAATTTCACATTTAATCTTAAAATTGATGTAGAAACAACATATTTCTTTAACAGCATCATTTTATGAAAGCTAACATTTTGATATTAGCACTGTAACTGATGTCTCTATTAAATTGATTATTTTAACATGAATTATAGCCATTCAACAGTATAATTGAGAGCTCATGTAGGAAATATACAGAAATTGAAGAACACTTTACAGTCTTTAATGCTAAATTATAAATTAAATGCAGAAGAATTCTCATTAAAGCTACAAAATCACATTGATTTCTTCTTTTATTTTGTTCTTTGATTAACATTAGTGACAGGTGTCACAGCAGCACGTTTAAGAGCGCGGCCCCTTTAAGAGCTGTCTCAGTACACAGATCTGACCGTCACCGCACTCCCATTTTCACAACACTTTGCATTCATTAAGATTTTATTTTACACTTTGAAGTCTGTGCTTAAGAAAATGCTAGACAAAACGGGCTTTCTGACATAATCTTGCTTGGTTTTATCCATTCAAGCACGAAAGAGAACTTAACACGGATGCGCTGTCTGACAGAGATTCACCGACGCAGCCTTCAGCCCGTGACTGTTTACACCAGACTGGACCTCGCGTTGCGTTTTGCCGCGTCCCACAGTTTAGAAGCGGTCTATCTCCATTGAACGCGTCAAAGCAACTGTTTAAAATCGCGCTTAAGTGGTTTAAAAGCCTGTACACGAATAAAAGCGTGATTACATAATGTAACGCTAGACAAAGGATGTCAAAACAAACGGATGCTGCGTTAATTGCGATAAATATTTTCTCACGCGTTAATTTGAAAAAAAAAAAAAACCGCATGCGTTAACGCGTTAACGTTGACAGCCCTAGTTTTAACGCCTACCGCTTAAATGATGTTGTGGAGAGTAGATGAACCCGAAACGGAAATTCTAAGCTTTACATTTAGTTTCCAAACTTGAGTGGGTAATTCCCAAAGAGCTGGCAGCAGCGAGCAATGTTTGTAGATATGTTTTCCGCCATTTTTGTTCACGATTTTGCTGCAACCACTCACAAAAATAAAATTGATAACATAGATATCAAAACTAGATGCCACATTAGCATCTGTTTCTATGGGCCGCTATACATAGGTCGTCCGCCATATTGGAACAGTGCGAGTCCGCCTGTGGCTTTCGCGTGAATTGGGTTAAAATTGTAACTGTTGCTCCGCTTTGTTTTATCCACAGGTTAGGAGTGGAAGAATTTTGTTATATAGCCGTCAATCTTAAGATGATTTTATTTATGAATGTTAAGTTCTGTTATTTGGACTTTTGTCACAGACCTGGCAACCCTGCCAAGCCGGTCCGTTAACACTCAAGAGCAAGCTGACAGTGCATGATTATAATAATAATACATTTTATTTATAATGCGCCTTTCTCACACCCAAAGTGCTACAAAATACATTCAATAAATAATAAGTAAAAGAAACACAATATATGAAACATATTTGTTGTTGGGCAAACTCAAACATTACATTTGCTACACTAACACATGACAACAACGAAAGGGTATCCAATTTTTCGGGAATTAAAATGCACAGTCATGGCTGTGCAGGTGTTGTGGCATTCTAGCAAACTGTGAGTGACATCAGTGGACCGTTCCAAGATGGGCATCTGCCATCTTGGAACGGTCTACTTGCCTGGAGTGCTTGAATGGGGCATCTAGTTTTGAAATCTGATTGATAAAATATCTTCATGGAACATGATCTTTCTATCCTAATGATTTTTGGCATAAAAGAAAAATCGATTTTGACCCATATGATGTATGGTTGGCTACTGCTACAAATATTCCCGTGCTACTTATGACAGGTTTTGTGGTCCAGGGTCACATGCATGCTTGACACAGAAATAGTAAATGTCATAGGAAATTGATGGAAAATGGCCCGAAATTTGTTCATTCCATCAAAATAACATCACTGTGCTTTCAGAAGCCTTCTTGACTGTAGTACTTGTTTCATAGTGAAAAAACATACGCTTCAGATTGTCATCAAATAAAATGAACCCCTTAAGTCCTTTACAATAAGCATGGCAGGCTTCATCTCGAGTAGATGAGAGAGCATTTTCAGTTGCTCTGGGGATGTGCATGAAATGCTGAGAATGATTTCCTGCTGGTGCTGTAGTTAAAGCTAGAGAACAGACAACGCATTTCAGACAACAAAAGAGAAGAACAGGAGTGAAATATTCAGGCCGCTTTCGTGACATAATGAGAAGCTGTATTTCTGTCTCTCTCTTCATTTACTTGTCATGTGATCTGCAGGCACGAGTGACTCAAGGCAGTCCAGTGCGTGGAATTGTATTTTGGGGCTGCAATCTGAACGATGATGATGGTCTCTAGCTGCCCCTTTTGTACCTCCCACAACCCACCCCACACCCCCCGCCCGCTTAACTTCAGATAGATTCTTGAGCCGCAGGGCAGAGACTGCTACTGTTTAGCCCATCAGTGACTGAAACCTGATACGTCAAACGCTGAAGCACAGGAGACTCCACTAAGCTCATTTTTCATCACACTAAGACCGGGCAGCATGCTTGCCTCCCTGTTTATCATCCCTCTCATTGGTATGAGCGTCAGTGATCTGCTGAAGGACGTTGTTGTGAAAAGGGAACATTTAGTGAGATGTATTAGTGTAGGAGTGTGCATGTGTTTCTGTCTGTGTGAGGATTTGTAATTTGGCTGAGTGGCAAAAGATCAGATGGGACTGAACCTAACAGGTGATTCACTTTAAAGAAGGTGTTTGATATTTATTATGCTGTTGGTGTCATAATAGTCAGGGTCAATGAGAAAAAAGCTTTGGCAAGAAAAGAAATGTAAAAATCTTGAAAAAACTTGCTTTAAAAGCATGATATTTTAAAATGTACTTTATGTTGATTTGGGTAATTATGAATAACATTTGCACCTTTTTTTTAAAGTTAAAACTGAAGTTACCTGAAAATGTCAAATGGTGTAATAGCAAAGAATGAGAAATATTATATATTTTATCCACCTAGATGGAATGTAAACATAGTTTTTAAAAAAGTAATTTTGTGTAATTTTAAAATATCACACAAAAATATTAGAGTTATCTCTAAATTAAATTGTAATGCTTTTTTTGCTAAATTTATTGGGACATAATCCTGAAAACACCTTTGTTTTCTAAATAGTGTTTGACAAAATTTGTAGAAATGGTTAAACGGATGGTTCATCAAAAAATGAAAATTCTGTCATCATTTACTCATTCTCAAACCTGTATAAATATCTTTGTTGTGCTAAACACAAGGAAGATATTTGTAAGAATGTCAGTAACCAAACTCTCATCCCCCACTTACTATGGAGGACCAGGAGTGCAGATTAGAAATAAAATGATCAATTGATCAATTTAATAATTAAAATATGAAAATGTAAACAAAGAAATCGCTTTTTAAATTGAGAAATTAATAGACTTATTTAAAATGGTTTATTTAATTTGTGTTTTAAAATGTAGTTTAATTGAACAATAAAATGTTAAATTTGAAAAAAAAATTAATGTATAAATAAATAGATCAATTTAAAACTGTTCATTTAATTCATGCTTTAAAATGTAAAAAAAAGTTCATTAATTAATTATTTTAAATGCACATTTTAAATCGCTTTTTAAAAAAGCAAAAAAAAATTAAAATAAAAAAAATTGCCAAATGCTTTTCTCTCTCAATTTGCCAATTGCTTTTCTTTGTTGTTTTGCCAAATGCTTTTCTTTATCCATTTGTCAATCGAGTTAAAAATGCCATTGGACAGTACACACGTGGGGGCAGCCAATCATCTTTTGGATCAGTTTTAGTATACACCCCCTCTCCCACATTTCATACGAAGTAAATGTAAGGCGGAAATTCATTGGACAGCAAGCAAGAAAGACCTACCGCCATTAAAACAGTAACGTTATATCTTGTGTGCCATAACTACATAACATGGCAGAAGTTAATTTCGGACACTGCATATTAGTGCTGGGCGGTATTACCATAAATTATATAACAATATTTTCCAGATTTATACCGGTTTCCCAGTACATGACAGTAATTTTTACCCCATTTTCTGCAGATTGAGAAAGGAAATACTACAGTTGATTGACTTAAAGTGTCCTTTTATACTGTCATGGTGAGTGAATATTGTAGAAAAAATCCACACTAGTATTATACAGGTTTGTAAGTCCCACAAAATGACGCTGTTTATAAAGAGGTGGCACTCATGACCAAGTGAAGGAATCAGGATGCATGACAGCTGCAGTCCTAATACAGAACCTTTTAATTGTGCAAATTTTGCAAACCACTTGTGTTGTTTACAACAACACAATGTAAACAATCGCCTTCCCCTATAATAACTGCAGACCTGCCAACCTGTACTCATTTTGCGTAGCCGGTACGCATTTTGACCTCAAAGTACGCTGGTACGATTTGTAACTCTAAACTACGCAAAAACCTGATGACGCCTCTGCTGCGTGCAGTACTCAAAACAAGCAACAGAAAAAAGAAGAATATGTCCAATCATAGCACTGAGTTCTTCCCCCAAATGGAAAGCTGCGATGATTGACACGTCCTGTGGCCTATCAATCAATAACAAGAGTCAGCAAATCGGCAGAACCACAAAATCCCGCGTGATCACATTCCACACACACGTTCTGACGCATTGTTTTAAACGAAGAGTCAAGACGTCTTCTGAGCTCTAAGGTAAACGGATCGGGTAGATGTGGAAAGTTGAAATATTGAATTAGCTTAATCCTATGCAGTCGATGATCTCGCGGGCTCATTTGATAACGTGCACTTGCCCGCAAGATGCGCTAACATTATTTCTGATTTATAAATGAGCGCTCACGAAAAGTTACCGTGATTTTACCAAGTACCATAGGCGCCGATTGCGCTGGTGGATTCTCACACTCAAAAACGTGCACTTATATCTGCGAGAGAGCATCGAGTTTTGGTCACATAAAAACGGCGTGCCGGCGCCGTTCTCTTTCAGTAAAGCGAAGCGGATTGAATGCGCTCTGCAAAATCGAGCTCTCGATAATTGTCAATAAAATAAAATGTCATATGCAAACTTTTGAGATTAATAATTATAAACGTGAATAAATAAGTAAAGTAGATTATGGCAGGCTGGCAAAAAATGAAAGTGTATGTGTGCAGCATAGAAAGTTACCAAGAGGTGTTTGTTTGTGCGTGTGCGTGCGTGCGTGTGCGTGCGCGTGGCTGGAATGGGGACTAACGGCAACATGGAAAACTTTGCTGATGCTCTGCTCAGAAAGGCCAAATCAGCGACCTATGAAACAAAGCAGTCAAGAGCAAGTGCCACTGCAAGTAAATGTGATTGATATACATCAAGGGTATCTCACTGAAGATTATTTACACACACAATATACACAAATGTTTCCTAAATTTAAATACATGTGTTCAATAAGAAAAGTTATTTTCAAAAATGTGACTGATGCATTTTTCACAACCAATATGTTATATGTTAAAAACCTGTGTTCTGTCTCTTCGGCTGATGGTACTCAAAAAAATATTCCAAGGTTGGCAGGTCTGTAACTGCAAAGTTTAGACTTCTTTAACAAATGAATAGCATGCAAAGGTAACTTGCATACATAATATTTAAGCAAATAAATAGAGAACAGGGCTCGAAATTAACTTTTTCCCTTGGTGGCACTGAAAATTTGAAAATTACTGAACAGTTGAAAACAAAATAGTAACAATTTTACCATTAAAACATGCAAGTGATGTCTGCTGTGTTATAGTCACAATGGCTTCATGATTTCCTGAAATCATATTTTTTAATCTTAAAACAAAGGCTTAAATTAGATATGTGAGAGGAAAACGATCACATCACGTTGTCAATCCTCCTTCCTCTACTGACCCTTATTTCTCATCATCGCATACAGAGAAACAGTTAAAACTACAAACACATATTATATGCTTATATTGAGCAGGTATGGGGGAAACACGATCGCTTTTTGAAGATGTTTGCTCATGAGTGTATTTAAAGGGTAACTCCGGCCAAAAATGAAAATTCTCCAATTAATTACTAATTAATTATCCAAAAACGCAAATTAAGGTAGTTTTGGAAGCTTTCTGATTGTCACGTGGCTCTCGGGAACGCGTGCTGGAAACTAACACTCAAGTCAGGAAGATTGGTTGCGTTGCAATCTGAGGAGTCAGAAAGCTTCCAAAACTACCTTAATTTGCGTTTTTGGGAAAAATGGATGTCATACAGACGTTAAACTACTTGAGGGTGAGTAATTAATGGCAGAATTTTCATTTTTGGCCGGAGTTACCCTTTAACCTGTTAAACTCGTCAAAAATGACGTTGAAATGTATTCCCTTAATGTTTACATGTATTTCTGTAACTAAGCTTTCAAATGATACCATGTATGATAGTTAGAGTCTCTAGTTTCTGAAGTGCACCATTTTGGCATTTATCGTACATAAAATAACTTATTTAGGCTGAGATTCATCATATCCCCATGTCATAGCTTTAAAATCATATGTGTTTATGATCATGTTCAAGTTATATATCAAATGAACTCTTATTCTACAGAATATACTGTAGATCTCCAGTTGGATTTATTGATATTTTACCACAGATCGAATGCAAGTCAAATGAATTATGATGTATGAAATTGATATTTGTAAACAAACAACACATCCATCGAATATCTAAGCTAATAACTGCATCCCACCATTACACTTAGCCAGAAATGCTACATAATATTTTTTGTTAGGTTATTTTCTACAAAGCAAGTCCATTCCTACCTCTTTTTGTGGTTTTAAAAGTTAAATATCCTCTTCCAATGTCTCCCATCAACATGCTGCGTCAGCAACGTGACATAAAAGCTTGGATAGTTAAAAATTCTGTAAAATATCGGAACCTCTGTCTATCCACATGAGATACATATTAAACGGAAGCTCAGACTCTGACCTCTATTTAGACCCCTCATTTGTCCAAATAGGCGAATCAGAGGCTGAGATATGGCAATGCGCAACAGGGGAGGTGGACCAAAACACCACGAGCAAACTCAACACCAAGTTTCGCTTGTTACATGCACTTTCAGCTGTGTTACATGCAATTTTGAGAGGTTTACTGTGAAATTACACAAAGCTATTCCATTTTTTATACCACTTTATGTGGTTATGGTGTCTGTTTAAAATTGGGTATGCCAAATTGAGGTGGAAATTACGAAAAAAGGACACTTGAGTTGCTTTAAAATAATAATTGAATGTCACATGATAGAGAAAAAAAATCCTTTGTTGAGACCTGTTGGAATCAAGAACAATTGTCTGCAGGTTCTTGGGCCCCTCAGGCTCAGAGTAATACACTTTCAAAAACAGACTTTATTTTTGTGTCTTTTTCATAGAACTGACAGCACATACAATAATGTTTATCACTTTCAGCAGTGTTATGAAATTTGGAGGGGTTTCCTGGAATATGACACCAAAATTTTGTATTTACACCACTGTATGTGGATATGGTGTGCATTTAAAATTGGGTATGCCAAATTCAGGCGGATGCAAACTTGCAATTGCTACACCTATGTGACAGTCATCTGATATTCAGCCGCGCGGTACGTGCTCCCTTTGCGACTCAAACGAAATAGACCCTGTGCACAAGCGTAGCGACGAACTTCCGCTGTCGCCAGAAGTCGGGATGTCAGTTTCTGGTTTGATCTCGCTCCACGCAAAATGTCAATGTTTACAAGATGTCCTCAAGATCTGCCAAAAATAAGCATTAACGATGTACACCGCATCATTGATGTCTGGTCCCCTGCTCCAACAAGCAGGCGGGACCAAGTAATGCATTCGTTACCAGTAATGCAGACGCTCATGCACACCCACTGATTAACATGTACTTTGCATGACTTTGAAAATGAAAACTAAGATGGAAATGGAGAAGAAAATGAAATAAAAGAGAAAATAAAACTTTACATTTTAATTTGAATTGTGTCAGTAATTGTGTGAGCATTAATAAAAACCTTTGAAAAACATTTTTCACATTTGCCTTTTCAATTTCATATTTCATAAATGCACAATTTTAAATGTCTTGCCTCGAGATTTTAGTGAAAATTAAATGTCAAATCACCAGTTGCATTTTCTTTTTCAATTTGACAGGGACAGTGCATTGTCATTGTAAAAATGAAAATGAAATGAAATATTTTTCATTTTGGCACATATTTTGCGCGCAGTTATGTATAATGAAATTGTAAATCTGGTTTTCATTTTCATCGTTTAATTAATTTATTTAAAATTGGCAGGATTTACCTTCCATACAGTGTGAGCTGTACCCACAATGGCCTTGACACTGAACCCATCCGCTCACTAGAGACTCCAGGATGTAATCTGTTGTTATGGACGGCAAAACGAAAACGCGTTGCTTTGAATCAGGGGTGTAATAGAGACGAGGATGAAACTCGGGTTGGGATTGTAATGCTGTCAGGAAAGCTGCAATCCATTTTCATTTACACCCTGTCTAAGATTACACCGCACGCAAGCAGCGTGGCTAATGATAACCTATGTCCCTTTTTATAGTTTTATTTTTTACGTTTAAAAGCATGAATTAAATAAGCAGTTTTAAATGCATCTATTTATTTATACATTTAAAAATGATTTTTTAAATTTAACGTTTTATTGTTCAATTAAACTACATTTTAAAACAGAAATTAAATAAACCATTTTAAATAAGTCTATGAATTTCTCAATTTAAAAAGTGATTTATTTGTTTACATTTTTATGTTTTAATTATTAAGTCGATCAATTGATTCGTCGTTTTATTTCTAATCGGCACTCCCGATCCTCCATAATTTACTGCCATAGTAGGGAAAATAAATACTATGGGAGTCAATGGGGGATGATGTGTTTGATAACAAGCATTTTTCCAAATATCTTAATTTGTGTGTAGCAGAACAAAGAATTGTATACAGGTATGGAACAATCTGAGGGTGAGTGAATGTGGGTGAACTGTCCCTTTAAAAACCATATTAATACACTAAACTCCCTCTCACTCACTCTCTTTCTTTAATCAAGGACATGCTTACTAAAGGACTTTAGTCTTTTTGTTCCCAACTACCTTTTATGAAAGTGTACAGATATAGAACTCTGAGTTTTGCCTTTCAGTTTGTTTTGCCTCTATAATGCATTCTTTGATCTATGTGTCTGTGCACCCACAGGTGTGACATCAGGGGCCGAGCTGTCATTCACTCTGGAACCCAGTGACATCATCGCCGTGCAGGAACAACCTCTCATGCTACACTGCCAGGTGGAGGGAATTCCACCCATCACCACTCAGTGGAGGCACAACGGTGTGCAGATTTTGGAGGACCAGAACTACGTCATGTTTTCTAACGGTTCGCTTCTGATTGGTCACTTCCAGAAGACCAAGTCTGAAGGCACGTCCGATGAGGGAGATTATGAGTGCATGGCCCAGAATTTCTTCGGGTTGGTCTTGAGCCGCAAAGCCAGGGTGCAAGCTTCTAGTAAGTGCCACTTCAGTTTTCTTAAGAACTTTCTCAGTCCCCAATGCGCTCATTCAGTTACAGAGCTTCTCTATTGCGGATTCTTGAAAAGGCTACAAGGATACAAGTAGAGATGGCTTAATGGAAATAATGGAAATAAGTGAACAGGGCAGTTTTCCTTTGACTTTCCATTGTACACTAGAGATAAAGTGATATGGATTTAAAACAATATAACATTTTTTCGGTGAACTATTTTCATTTTTATGGTACAATAAAGGTAAATTTGTAAGCAGTTATTAAAAACACAGTCCTTTAAAGTTGTTCTGCTTGCATCTCTTTCAAATCTCAATGCTCTTCCAAAATCCTAATGCAAAATGTCAACGTTATCTCTGGAATCTATGCACAGCATTCAGGTTTTTCCCTCGACATCTGTTCCATATAGCCCATGCTTGACTTGCTCTTTTTTCTGTCTGACAGATATTGCTGCTGTTAGATTATCTCAAGAAGCTTAAGTGAGTTAGATAGAAACCACTGCCAGCTCATTGGAAGGGTTTGCTGGGGTTGTCCACAGAGCGTACAGTGTTACAGCGCGGCATGGTGTAGACACGGGCTACATTAATTTTGGATGAACTGAACATGAGGGACACAGGGGGCTGGGACAGGCCATTTGATATATGGACAATGGGCCCCTTCTATTTCTGAAGATAAATTGGCTTGTAGGATCCAGTCTCTCTTTTGTGCGCTGCTGTGGCGCTCCCGGTCGTGCTTGTGTCGTGATTTATATTGCTTAAATCTCTGGCTCTTGTATTGAACTTAACTATTAAACCCTGCCATGCTGTGCTCTTTTCGCGCCGCTTTTGTCGATGTCACAATAATCTGGAGTGCTGTTGTTCGCCCACTTGCTGGTCGCAGGCACCAGGGCTAAATTTGCTTTTCTAGCCGTCCATACCCACTGTGACCCTGTATGAATCGTACCTTGTTCCCATCCGGTTCTGAAACGTTATTACTGTATTGTGCTTATGATTGGATTTTTATAAACTCAGCATGGGTTTACGGCAACTAAAGATGACTTATTGTCATTTGTTCGCTCTCATGTTGCTTAAAATGCGTTTGATCCTTTGATACAGATGCTGGCTGAATATAAAGGGCATCAGATGAAAGAAAACAGAAGAGCCTTATGGAGGGTTCTTTATGTTCACGTTAGCGGTTAGCAGGAGGCGGCTGTGTTGCCGTGGTCATATGTAGAAGCCAAGGGGAGAACAGAATTGCTCATTAAATGCACGTCGGGCGAGTGTTAATTTGAAAGCGCACGGCAGTGTTAATGTGAATGTGTGTTTTTGTGATGATGTGAGAAATTCAGGCTTGAAATATGCCTTTTTCTCTCTCTCTCTCTCTCTCTCTCTCTCTCTCTCTCTCTCTCTCTCTCTCTCTCTCTCTCCCCCTTCCTCTCTCTCATCTCTCTCCTA